>NW_007248607.1:44798-100436 GCF_000164805.1 Carlito syrichta
AAAAAAAAATGGAGGTAGAGCAAGGTGGTCAGGGAGACAGGCTGGGAGCAACACGGCCTGGGCATGAATCCCAGGTTCACTGCTTACTATTGTACAATCTGGGGCACATCACAAATCTCTCTGTGCCTCAATTTCCTCATGTGTACAACTAATGTGTAATAGTTTCTGCCTCATAGGATTGTGTGAGAATAAAGTGGACAAGAACTGCGCCTGACACATGGTGAGGACTTAGGAAGCACTGGTGGCCCTTACAGTGCTTGTCACGCTGTCTAGTCCTTGACCACTGACTGGTCTGTCTCCTCCCAGTGGTGGACTCAACCTCTGCGTGGGTGGTGCTGGCTGGACACACAGCCCAGGCTTTTGCTTTCCCAAGGCAGGGCCCACAGAGGCACCCGCTGTGGCAGGACCTCTCACCCAACAGTAGCCTCCCAGAAGAGGCGCATCGGTCATGGATCGTAACATGTCCATGAGAGGGTCTGACCCCAAGGGCACAGGTCTGGGCAGTGTGGCCTGTGTGATGGACATAAGAAGTCGTCCACTAGGCCTGAGCTTACACAGAGGAACAGAGGGGCCAGGACCAGAGGAAATGGGCATGCTGACCGGGAAGGGGAGGCTGAAAAGCCCTCTGCATCCACTGACTCAGGCATCCAGGGCCATCATGGAGCAGACAGCAAAGAGAATGTGGCCCGTAGGGCCAGAGTTGGGCCTGTGTGGGATGGACAACAGAGGAGTCTGACTTCCTCAAGATAGGAGGAAGGTACCAAGAGGGTGCACACTGTTTGTTGATTGGGTAACTGAGCTGCACCAACTTGCCTCGCATTGAAAATCTCGATTTCTTATCTTGGGAAGGGTCCTGGGAATCTGTGTATTAGACAAGAACCCTAGGTGAGCCTCATGAACAGAGGGTTTCCACCCCATTCCATCTCTCAGGCCTGGCAGTGCCCTCCTCGAGCAAGAGCTGGTTGGTGACCCCACCCCCATCACCCACCCAGCCTGATCTCAGCCTCAGTCACTCCAGAACAATCTCCCTGAGGGAGCCCAGAACATATCCGTCCATATTGCAGCCGGGGGCGGCCTCCCAGCCAGCCCAGGCTGTGGGATAATTTGATATTCAAATCCTGGCAAAGACCTGCTTCAAATTGCTGCAAATTAAGCTGATTTTGCCCCTCTGAATGAGGGATTTGCTTTTGTGGATCAAACCTTCCCAGGACTTGATGAGGTCAGGATTAGAGATGGGGAGGAAAAGCCCAAGGCCAGGGCTGGAGGCTGGAAGGCTGAGGGGAGGGGGAGACCAGACCCTGGAGTTAGTGAAGATTCCCAGGGTCTTGGAAAGCAGTTCCACCCAGTGGGGGCCCCAGATGGGTCAGCCCCATGCCCCCAGGCCCCAGGAGAGCCCAGCCCTCCCCTGTTCACAACCTGTGGGCCGCATCTAACCTTTCCAACCCCAGTGAGTCGGGCAGAATGAACCACCCCATGTCCTGGATGAGGAAGTGGAGACTATGAGAGGGCAGATGAGTCTCTACCTGCCAAAGACAATCCAGACTCAGCCATTGCCATCCACGTGCCATGTGACCTTCAGCAAGTGACCTCTCAGCCTCCTTGTAAGGATTGTCGGCAGTGTATGCACAGTGCCAGGCACATGGCAGGCGCTCCAGAAGTGTCGGCTGGTGTTCCTGGACGAGGCCCTGGAGCTAAGAAGTGGCCGCACAGAGAATCCGGGGCTCCCTGGGCCTGGGAGGATCAGAGGTCTGTGCCTTCTCCTCACGACACCCCTGTGACAGAGAGCTCCCCCAGAACCTCATTTCCATCTGTTTTATCAGGGCCTATACTGTATGTTGCAGCAATTTCGAATTGCACCATTAAAGATTTTATGCCGGAGACGTTAAAATTAAAAAGATCTATGTGCGAAGAGTCACAATGAATTTAATCAACTTGATTTAATAGAAAACAGCAAATGGAATTTATGATGCTCTAAAAAACAAGGGAATTTTTTTTTCAACCAAAAATAATAAAAAGCACTTTGAGGAAAACAGAAAGTGGAGTGAGGAGGCTCCCCATCTGAGAGTTTATCAGGACCTAATCCGCAGTGAACAACCCCAGTCGGGGCTGTTTGCCCACTAATCCCAGCTGCCATTAAAATATTAAAGATAAATCTAATCGTCTCTTTATCCAAAATAAGCGACTTTTGTGTGGGGAGAAAACATCTAACCCTTTGGGAGGAGAATTAGTCCTAATGCATCAAATGGAATTCGGTCCAGGCTGGGGCGAAATAGGGTTTAGAGGCAAATGAGATGGTAATAGAAATAAAACCCAGAATAACAAATTAAAAACCCTCATTTACACGAATTAAAACGGCTCACAAAAGGGCTGGTGGCCCAGCCCTGCCGGCCTCGGCCCCAAGCCCACTGCCCCTCCCGGCCTCCCGCCCTCCCACCCGCTCACTGTCACCCCCACAGACCCAGGGAGGCCAGGCCTGACCTCATCCTTTCGCTTCTACCCGGCAGCCCATGGGTACTTCCGGGAAGAAGTCCCCAACGTCCCTCTCCACACGCAGGCCCAGGCCAGATTTCTGAAGGCTCCGAGCGAGTCTTCAGGTTTCTCCCCACACTTCTGGTGGGCTTTGGGGTCAGACTGGACCCCATGCATGCCCCAGAACCATCCTCACTGATGGCTTAGTCTCTGAGCTCCCTAAGCCCCTGTTCACTCGGGGAAGATGAGGATCATGGTAGCCCTGGCCTCACATGGCCCTTCTCCCCAGGTTTGCCCCTGGCCTGTCTCCCCTGAGCTCCACGAAGCCACAGCATATGGAAAGCCCCCCGTGGGCCCGATCCACCGAGACTGCTCAGTAGCAGCTCTCAGTAGGGACGCCCCAAGGCCTCTCCAGCAGCTCCGCCACCAAGAGACCCTGGCGAGTCAGGCCTCTGTCCCGGGAGAAAGGACGCCAGCAGTGGTCACCCAGGGAGGCAGAGCGACAGACGGTGGCCAGTTTGAGTAAGTGGGAGGTCATCCCCTGGGTTGTCACTTATGGGGCTGAGGCCACCCCAAATCTTCAGGTTCTCACCAAGCAGCCCCCGTCCGCCACGTGTGTCTCAAGCGTGGCCTTGTGTTCCCTCTCTGTCCTTCCTTCCCCCTGGGAACACCTCCTATTTTCTGGTCAGGCCCGAACCCCTTCACGTTAAAATCCCACTCTTCTTCAGTGGCAGGAGGCTTCTCCAAGAGACACATGTACTCCTAGGGAGTCCGAGGCCCCTCCGTGACCCATCAGGAGTTCGCAAAGCCTAGGCACAGACAAGTGTGCAGACCCCTCCCTGAGAGGCTTTTGGGCTGATGGGGAGAGAGGGCAGGGAGGGCCTCATGCCCGAGTAGCTCCCCCCACTGCACTGGGGCCCCCGCACAAGGGGGGCCGGAATACACCTCTGACCTCCCAGCTTTCTCAACAAATCCCCTTGAACAGGAAACTCGTGTTGACAGCGTTCTATTATGGGATATTAAGTGGAATTGGATTGTGGGGCTGACCTTTCCCTGGCTGGCTTTCTGCATTCAGCCAGCCTCCTCCTCCAGGGAGTGCTGGGGGTCTTTCTTCCATCTTCTTCAGCTTCCCCTCAGCTCTGACCCAACCCTTGGACCATGACAAGTGGTGATTCCAGGCCACGAGAAAATTGGCCATGGCTGTGTGGAGGCGGGCAGCCTTCTCCCCAGGATGGCTGAGGGGAAACAAGAGGAGACAGGGGTGGGGTGGGACTTTTCAAGAGAGCGCCTAAGCCTGAGGTTCAAGTGGAAAAGTGTTCAGCGGAGATGGTCACAGGCAAGACATGGGGCCATTGCTGCAGACCAGGCAGAAGGGCATCCAGTGACCCTTCTGGCTTCACAGCTCAGTCCCCTGCTGCCTCCTCCGGGAAGTTTTCACTGCACGCCCTGTATTTGGGGAAACTGAGGCATGACAAAAAGAGAAGTTGCTAGGTCACAGAGCTAGCAAGGGGTAGCTGGGAACTTGAGCCCAGGACTGTGTGATTTCTTTTTTTTTTTGAGTTGGAGTCTCACTCCATTGCCCAGGCTGGAGTGCAGTGGCACGCTCACAGTCACCCCAGTGTCGACCCACCGGGCTCAGGCAATCCTTTCACCTCAGCCTTCCAAGTAGCCAGAACTACAGGCGCATGTTACCATGTCCAGCTAATTTTTTTTTTTTTTTTTTTTTATTGTAGAGATGAGGTCTTGCCAAGTTGCCCAAGCGGATCTCGAACCCACGGGCTTAGGCAATCCACTCACCTCAGCTTCCCAAAGTGCGGGATTACAGGCTGAGCCACTGAGCCCGGCTTTTTTTTTTTTTTTTTAGTTGGAATCTCTCTCTGTTGCCCAGACTAGAGTGCAGTGGCACACTCCTGGCCACCACAGCCTCGACCTGCTGAGCTCCAGCAATCCTTCCGCCTCAGCCTTCCAAGTAGCCAGAACTACAGGTGCGCTCTACCACGCCCAGCTAATTTTTGATTTATTGCAGAGACAAGGTCTCGCCAAGTTGCCTGGGTGGGTCTCAAACCCGTGGGCTAAGGCAATCCACTCACCTTGGCCCCCCAACGCACTGGGATTACAGGCTGAGTCACTGAGCCCGGCTAATTTTTAAATTTATTATAGAGATGAGGTCTTGCCAAATGGCCAGGCTGTTCTTGAACCTGTGGGCTCAGGCAATCCTCTCACCTTAGCCTCCCAAAGTGCTGGAATTATGGGCTTGAACCACCCTGCACCCAGCCGGGACTATGTGAGCCAATGTCACCGGGCACAGTGGCTCATGCCTATAATCCCAGCACTTTGAGAGGCAGAGGCGAGAGAGTTGCCTAAGCCCACGGGTTCGAGATCAGCCTAGACAACTTGGCAAGACCTTGTCTTTACAATAAATAAAAAAATTAGCTGGACATGGTAGCGTTTACCTGTGGTTCTGGCTACTTGGAAGGCTGAGGCAGAAGGATCACCTGAGCCCCGTGAGTCGAGGCTGCGGTGGCTGTGAGTGTGCCACTGCACTCCAGCCTGGGCAACAGAGTGAGACTCTGACTCCAAAAACAGACAAGCAAAAAAGGAAGAGCCAGTGTCTTGTCAGTGATCTCCGCCTGGAGGGATTAGAGAAGAGATGGGACAGAGGGAGACCCAGCATCTGCAGTGCACTATGCCTTGTCTCCACCTGTGCGATAAACCAAATGTCAGTGACAGTATCCGCTGGGTAATTTGATTGAATGATTTGAGTCTCTATCACCCAGACTGGAGTGCAGCCTTGACCTGCTGGAATCAGGCAATTTTTTAACCTCCGTCTTCCAAGTAGCTGGAACTAAAGGTGCACGCCACCATGTCTGGCTAATTTTTTTATTTATTGTAGAGACAAGGTCTCACCAAGGTGCCCAGGCTGGTCTCCAAACCCCTGGGCTCACAATCTTCTCACCTCTGCCTCTCAAAGTGCTGGGATTACAGGCGTGAGCCACCATGCCCAACTGGGTAATTTTAATGTTTTGCTTTTTGTTGATCAATATTTTTCTTCTTTTTCACCACGAACATGTATTACTTGTTTAATAGCAATAATAATAGTAATGAAGCTGTGTTGGCATGAGAGTTCCTGGCAAGATACTCTTCCGTTTTTTGGTGATACGCCCAAGTCTTGTTTGCCCCAGTCAGCCATTGGCAGGGAGCCTGGCGCACAGGGGCATCTGGGGCAGTGTCAGGCAGTGCCTTGTTCAGGGAATGGGAAGAGGTATGCCTGGGCCAGGAAGTGGGTGGAGTCGAAGGTCCTGGAAGGGTCCGGGCCCTGAGTGGTCCCTAGAAGTGTTGGAAGCAGCCCTAGGGGGGAAGAGGGACAGGAGAAAGGGCCCACCAGGGGGGCAGCAATGACAGAAGGAAGGGACAGAAGGAGGCCTGGGAGACAGACGGTGCCCAAGAGGTGCCCTGTGGGAAGAGGCAGAAGTTCTAAGTTAGGGGACCCAATGGCAAGGAGCAAGAGGGTACTGCCTTCCAAGTGGAGGCTTTGGAACAGAGAGGGGTGTGCCCCTGGGGGTGGGCGTCCAGGAGCCCAGGGCCCAGCCAGGGCTGATAACAAAGGGGCTTTGAAAAGAGTTTCCGGGGACCACTGAGGCGAGGCTCCAGTTCAGAGGCTGGATGGGCTTCAGAGAAGGGATGAGTCACAACGTGGCTTCCACATGGTGGGGTCTAAGGTACAGTTGAATCTGCTTAGACCCACAGTTCCACAGGTACCTGCCTGGGAACTGTGGGTCTAAGGTACAGTTGAATCTGCTTCCTTATCTGCACGAAAGAGAAACAGTAGCACCCACCTCACAGTTTTTGTTTTTGTTTTTGAGTCGGAGTCTCATTCTGTCGTCCAGACTGGAGGGCAGTGGCACGCTCCCGGCCACCGCAGCCTCGACCTGCTGGGCTCCAGCGATCCTTCTGCCTCAGCTTTCCAAGTAGCTGGAACCACAGGTGCGCACTACCATGCCCAGCTGATTTTTTATTTATTGTAGAGATGAGGTCTCGCCCAGTTGCCCAGGCAGGTCTCGAACCCGCGGGCTCCTGCAATCCACTCACCTCGGCCTCCCAAAGTGCTGTGATTACAGGCTGAGCCACCGAGCCCGGCCTATTTTGTTTTTTAATGAATTCATGTATAGCACTAAGCAGATACTTGGCACACAGTCGGTGCTCAATAAATGTCATTGAGATTGCTAGAGGTGGTTGTAAATCTCAATAGATAAATGTTAGCTATGTATAAATGAGGGTAAAATACTAAGTCAACAGGAATACATCTCAAGGGAACTGTAAAAGACTGAAGAAGTCAGGTGTGATAGCTCATGCCTATAATCTCAGCATTTTGGGAGGCTGAGGTAGAAGGATCACTTAAGGCCTGGAGTTTGAGACTAGCCTGGGCAACCGTCTCTACAAAAAAATTAAAAATAGCTGGGTGCTGCGGTGTGCACCTGTAGTCCCAGCTACTCGGAAGGCTGAGGCCAGAGGACAACTTGAGCCCAGGAGGTCAAGGCTGCAGTGAGCTATGATCAGTGGTGGTGGAGTAAGTCCTCCCAGTGTGCTTCTTTCTAGTGTCTCATTAGAGACACTGTAAGGCAAACATGGCAAAAGACAAGACCAATATGTGCAGGTGTTTAACTTTTCCCTTAAGAGGCTGAGGACGGTTAATGCTGAGATAGGAGGATTAGGGCTTGTAGGCAGCTGGAACCTGCTGGGATGAGCCCCTCAGGTGAGCTGCAGGTGAGGCCTGGAAGGTGATGGACCAGAGAAAAGACCCTCCCCAAGGTTGGCTGGAGACATGGCCAAGAGCCTGATCCTTTCCCTCCACTGCCTGAGGCCCTCCAGAAAAAACTCTAAAGAGGACAGATCACTCCTTGGGTCCTTGGAGGACTAGGATAAATCTCCAGGCCCAGGTGTTGGAGGCAAGATGCTCTTTGCAGCCCTGATTTCTGGGGCACAGCTGAGCCCTGACCTCTGTAGCCCTGCCCAAGCCCTTTGGAGAACTTTTTTTCTCTCTCCCATTCTCTGTGGGGAAGGGAAGAAGCTCATGCATTTGGGGGGCATCATTTGCCTCCCTCGATCCAGGATCCCTACCTCTTCTTAAGGCTCTACTTCTATCTTCAAGAAAATAGCCAGGTGCAGCAGCTCACTCCTGTAATCACCTTGGGAGGCTGAGGCCAGAGGATGGCTTGAGGCCAGGAGTTCAAGACCAGTCTGGGAACATAGGGAGATGTCATCTCTACAAAGCAATTTTTAACAGTAGCTGGTGATGTTAGTGCAAGCCTGTAGTCCCAGCTACCCAGGAGGCTGAGGCAGGAAGATAGCTTGAGCCCAGGGGTTTGAGGCTGCAGTGAGCCACAGTCACACCACTGCACTCCAACCTGGGTAATAGAGTGAGACCCTGTCTCTAAAAAAGAAGGAATGAAGGAAAGAAAAAGAAAGGAAGGCAGGGCACAGTGGCTTATGCCTGTAATCCCAACACTTTGGGAGGCAAAGGCAAGGGAATTGCCTGAGCTTAGGAGTTCCAGACCAACCTTGGCAACATGGTGAGACCTCATTTTTACAATATGTCAAAAATTAGCCAGGTGTGGTGGTGCATGCCTGTAGTTCCAGCTACTTGGAGGGCTGAGGCAGAAGGATCACCTGAACCTAGCAGGTCGGGGCTGCAGTAGCTGTGAGTCTGCCACTGCACTCCAGACTGGGCAACAGAGTGAAACTCTGACTATAAATAAATAAGTAAATAAATAAGTAAATAAGAAAGAGAGAAAACAAGAAGGCAGGAGATTTAGACTCCAGCGTGGCCCTTGGCAGCTATGTGTTCTTGGGGAGGTAGCCTAGCCTCTGTGGTTGTTTTTTCATTTGAAAGCTTATATACATCTTTCAAGGTAATTGGAAGGATTCACTGAGACAATATAGAGTCCAGAAGTTAAAAATCTTCAAGCCGGGCTCGGTGGCTCAGCCTGTAATCCCGCGCTTTGGGAGGCTGAGGTGAGTGGATTGCCTGAGCCCGCGGGTTCGAGACCCGCCTGGGCAACTTGGTGAGACCTCATCTCTACAATAAATCCAAAAAAAATTAGCTGGGTGTGGTAGCGCGCGCCTGTAGTTCCAGCTACTTGGAAGGCTGAGCCGGAAGGATCGCCGGAGCCCAGCAGGACAAGGCTGCGGTGGTCGGGAGCGGCCACTGCAGTCCAGTCTGGGCGACAGAGTGAGACTCCAACTCAAAAAAAAAAAAAAAATTAATTATCCCCTTGAAGAAAACTCGCTGGAGTCTTCCCCATCTCCCAAGACAGCGCTGGAAACCCCCTCTGTGTCCTCTCATAGAAAGAAGTCTAACTGCATTCCTATCATGTGTGCTGTATTGACCTGTTGACTTGTCTGTCTCACCAGTATGCTGCAGTCAGGGACTCCGTTGGGTTCATTTTTGTATCCTAGCTTCTAGCAATCTACTTATGAGTAGATGTTCAATAAATGTTTGTTGAATGAATGAGTGAAAGTCTAGGTGGCACCTGGATCGTTAGAAAGCAGGTCAAGGCTGTGATGGCCGGGAGCAGCCACTGCACTCCAGTCTGGGCAACAGAGTGAGACTCCAACTCAAAAAAAAAAAAAAGAAAGAAAGAAAGAAAGTATCAATTAGCTGAAAGGAAAAGAAATCTCTGTCTCCCAGTGTCATGGGTTTCTTTTCCACCCTGAGACATTCTGTGCACTTTCATAGCCTTAGGGAGGTGTGATTTATGTCATGTCTATGTGAATGGCACCCCAGAGACCACATAGGAAAATTCCACTCCATCTCCAAGTTGTCACTCTTTGAGGACATGCACTCTGTCCCAGGCATTTCAGATTTACATCAACATGGTGCTCCCTGCCCTGTAGGTCCAGCTGGCCATTAGAGAAATTAATGCGTGTACCTAAGTGAATTTTTGAAAAACCTGGGTACCAAAGGATTACCCTTTCATGTTAGAGATATTTTTATTCTTTGAACTATGATGAATCGCCAAAAATGATGTCCTTTTCTCCTTGTTAACCAAGCCACATGTGACCAAAGCATTTCTTCTCTTTTCCTAGAAGGTATCTGTGGGCAGAATATTATTCTAGTGAAGGCTCTATTGTCCTCTAGGAAATAATTTCTGCATGAGTTTTCCTACCACAGAATACCGAGAAGTTGGGTAATAAGAAATACTTTATGATCAAGTGGGTTATGCTGAGAATATTCTTTCTCTGGATAGACTGAGTCATAACAATGGAAAAACCCAACTCAATTTCATTTGATCCCTGTGGTATTATTTCTCTGTCCCTTATACCATGTGCCCAGAAAATGATTGCTCATCTGGTAGATTGAAGTAAAAGTCCTATAAAGATTAAAACCTCTGGAGGTATTAGATAAAAGTGCACTCAGTGATCTTGTAAACAGTGATTAAAACACTAATTAGCCTTTTAAAGAACCATGACAAGAGGTGATGAAACTGAACACTCCGCTCTCTTTCTCATCCTGCTCTGTGTGAATAATGACATTTCACGTGCAATTCAGAATTTGGGAGGTAAGGGAGAGAAGAAAGGTGCATGTATTTTGAAAAAGCTCCCTTGGTGTCCTGGTGACTTTCTTGGTGATTTTTCTTTTTCTTCCTCCTATTATTTTCCTAAATATCTCCTCTCTCCTTTGATTCCTTCTCTCACAACTGTTCATAACATAGGATTCAAGTTTATTTTAAAATAGTGATTGCATCTCTGAAATTGTTTATATCCCTTATTCTTTTTTTTTTTTTGAGTTGGAGTCTCACTCTGTCGCCCAGACTGGAGTGCAGTGGCCGCTCCCGGCCACCACAGCCTCGACCTGCTGGGCTCCGGTGATCCTTCCGCCTCAGCCTTCCAAGTAGCCGGAATTACAGCCATGCGCTACCACGCCCAGCTGATTTTTTTGATTTATTGTAGAGATGAGGTCTCGCTGCCCAGGGGGGCCTCGAACCCGCGGGCTCAGGCAATCCACTCACCTCAGCCTCCCAAAGGCACGGGATTACAGGCTGAGCCACCGAGCCCGATTTATCCCTTATTCTTCATTGTGAAGTCAGAGAATAGAGGAGGAGAACGGAACTTGCATTTACTAAACACTTTAGTGCCAGACATTAGGCAAGATGCTTTGTAGACATAACTTCATTTAATCATTTTAACGGCCTGGTCGATTAGATATTGTTCAAAACGATTTCTTCCCTCCCTTCCCTCTTACGGGAAAAGGACACTTCTTGCTCTAGTGGTGTTGGGTTTGCCTGTATGACTTGCTTTGGTTTGAATATTGGGTAGAGTGTACTTCGCCTTCCCTTGACTTTGACCTCAGTCATGTGACATGTGAATGGGATTTTAGTGTAGATGTGATACCAGCAGAAACTTGAATGGAACTCTCACAATTGAGCATGTCCTCTTGTACGTCTGCTGTGCCATGTGGAAGTCATTGTCAGGCCAGCCCTCTGGTTCCAGGGGGAGAATGAGGCTCTCAGAAAACAGAGCCGCTTCCAGCCCAGACCAGTTCACTCTCGGCTGTACCCCAGCTCTCCAGAAGCATAACCTAAGCAAAGGCTTGTTGTCTTATGCCACTGAGATTTGGTGGCTTTTATTATATGGCAATAGCTAACTAATACCCGATCCCTTCATCCTTTTTTTTTTTTTTTTTTGAGTTGTAGTCTCACTCTATCACCCAGACTGGAGTGCAGTGGCCGCTCCCGGCCACTGCAGCCTCGACTTGCTGGGCTCCGGCGATCCTTCCGCCTCAGCCTTCCAGGTAGCTGGAACTACAGGTGCACGCTACCACGCCCGGCTGATTTTTGATTTATTGTAGAGATGAGGTCTCACCAAGTTGCCCAGGCGGGTCTCGAACCCGTGGGCTCAGGCAATCCACTCACCTCGGCCTCCCAAGGCGCGGGATTACAGGCTGAGCCACCGAGCCCGGCCCCTTCATCCCTTTTTAACCGAGATGAGATGGAACCTGAAAGAGATACGAGCCCACAGTCACAGCTAGAATGCTGTGAAGCCGGGGCCCACATCAAAGCCTGTCTGATCTAAAATGTAGTGCTCTCTCATTTACAACATGTTTCTTCTTTAAGCTTTTGTGGGTTTTTTGTTTTTTGATTGTTTGTTTGTTTGAGTCAGGCTCTCACTCTGTCACTCAGGTTGGAGTGCTGTGGCGAAATCATGGCTCACCACAGCCTCGCCCTCCTGGGCTCAGGTGATCCTTCCACCTCCGCTTCCTGAGTAGCGGGGACTGAAGGCACGTGCCACCATGCCTGGTTAATTTTTTTTTTTTTTCCTGTGGAGACAAGATCTTGCTATGTTGCCCAGGCTGGTCTCTGGGCTCAAGAGATCCTCCCACCTCAGCCTCCCTAAGTGCTGGGATTATAGGTGTGAGTGACCATGCCTGGCCATTTTCTCTTTAAACTTTGTATTCCTCTTTCCATGAAACAAACAAAAGAAATACAAATTTGGCCTTCGTGTGTCCCTTGGTTGGTTTCGAGGTGAGGTCAATAGCCTCTCCTTCAGAGTATATTATTTCCCCTACCCAGAAATTTGACTCCCTAGAATCCTGTCTTTATTCTGTGAGCTCTCAATGTGGCCCACTTATAATAGGATTAAAAACTAAGAACTGGTTATACCAAAAATGCAATTTTATAAAATATATGTCATTGTTTTTTAAGCTCAAGCTTGATCAGATATGAAGAGCACGACGTGCTGGGTGCGAGCCTGTGATGGACCACCGCTTCCTCCCCTGCACCAGCCTGGAGGTGGAGAACCTGATAAAACCAGAGGATTCCGAGTGGTGGGCCCTGATAACACAGTTCTCGGAGCTTGGCAGGAATTGGAGGCATTACCGCTCAGTCACTGGTCATTATTTTTAAGAACTGATAGAACTAAAGAGAAATATCTGAAAGAAAAGGTCAAGTTTAGTGTCCATTATTTTATTTTATTTTGTTTTTTGAGTTGGAGTCTCACTCTGTCACCCAGACCGATGTGCATAGGCCATTCTCATGGCCACTCCAGCGTTGACCCGCAGGGCTCAGGGGATCCTTCCACCTCAGCCTTCCAAGTAGCTGGAATTATAGGTGAGTGCTACCAAGCCCAGCTAATTTTTTAATTTATTGTAGAGATGAGGTTTCACCAAACCTGTGGTTGTTCTCAAACCTGTGGGCTCGGGCAATCCCCTTACCTCGGCATCCCAAAGTGCTGGGATTACAACAGGCTTGAGCCACCGTGCCCAGCCAGTGTCCGTTATTTTTAAAAAGCCAGGAGATTCTCCCGGCCATTCGAGATTGATCAGCTTCCCTTCAGTATCCGCAAAAGTACTAAAACAAACAGTCCATCTGAAACACGGCTTCCGTGAACTCAAGGGCCAACTGAGAGGGCATCCACTTTGCTAGCATGGTCCTAGCGGTGACCGTGAGGTTGATGGGGAATACTGCCTTTTTGGTAAATCTGTCTAGGGATACAATTCTGTTTCTCAACTTGGGCACCACTGGCATTTTGGCCTGGATAAACCTGTTATAGGAGCTGCCCTATGCATTGTAGGATCCGTTAGCACTATACTTTGGCCCCTACTTGTGAGACACCGATATCTTCAGACATTGCCAATGCCCCATGGTGGGGGGAGTCAAAATTGCCCTCAGTTGAGAACTACTGGAGCTCACAAACCCTTCGTCTAATTATATTTTTTTAATATGCCAAACTATAGTGTAACCTGCTTTTTTATTTTTAGAAGCGGTGCCAGCTTATGAGTATGTACTCACCATCCCGTGCTTCCTTGGATATTATGTAGACTGTCAGCCCTCCCCTAAAGCTCCATACCTTCACCCTGCTCCTTCTGGGAATCAGCAGTGGTTGTCGCACGTGCATTCTTTCTTTTGGCAGAGGTACAATTCAGGATTAGATATACAAGTGGATATCATACAGGTCAAGTTTGGGCCTACACGTGCATTCGTGAAGAAGTCTGCAGCTAGTGCTATCCTTCCCTCCCCTGCTCCAGCCTCCCTGCGTGATGTCTGCTGCCTGCAAAACCATCGGAGGATACCACCTCCCACGTCAGGGCCGCCAGTTTCCATCAGGATGTCTATGCCGCCGACAGACATGCTCAAAGACCCCAGTCCTGGAAGTTGCAGGCTGCTACGTCCCTCCCTAGGGTCCCCACTGCACCAGACTTAGTCTGGACTCTCTGCAAAGGGTCTCTGAGTGCTTAGCTGCAACACAAGGGCATCAAGAGAACCCTGCCATCCCCCAGCACCCTCTGTGTCACAGAATCTGTCAGGAAAAGAATTCTTTGGGCTCAGTGGTTTTCAACCCATTAGGACAATGTTTCTCAAGTGTCATCCACAAAGCCGGGCATGGTGGCTCATGCCTCTAATCTCAGCACTTTGGGAGGTGGAGACGAGAGGATTATCTGATCGAGACCAGCCTGGGCAACTTGGCAAGACCTTGTCTCTACATTAAATATAATAAAATAAAAAAATTAGCTGGGCGTGGTCGTGCATACCTGTGGTTCCAGCTACTTGGAAGGCTGAAGCGGAAGGATCACCTGAGTCCAGCAGGTCGAGGCTGTGGTGGCTGTGAGCACATCACTGAACTCCAGCCTGGGAGACAGAGTGAGACTCCAATTTAAAAAAAAAATTAAAAAAATAAAGTTATAGCTGCTAACCCACAAAGAACGTACATGCATTTTTCTGGAAATGTAGAGCTGGAAAATCCTGTGCTTGGTGCGCCTTGTGTGTCTTGTGAACCTTGGGCCTGAACTCTGCCTGTCCCCGGAGTCTTTTTAGATGTAATTCCCGCAGACACAAATCTACTGCCTGGAACCTCTTTTGATGTTTCAGAGTTTCAAAGTAGAATATATCTTTTGAGTATTTTTGGTAAGGAAGAAAGTTTGGAGAGAACTTTCCCAGACTAATAGCCACAGAGGCCGCCCTCTCTGGGGCTCAACAGAATCCCGCTCAGTACCCTATTGCCCACAGAGGTCTCACTTTCCATCAATAACTTCCTCAAAGCAGCCATGAGACATCAAGTGAAAAACAGAATAGGTCCAGCAGAAGAGATGAAGAGAGAAGCTACAAGTTTCAAGAGAGAGAATACAGCAGGATTGTTTTGTTTTGTTTTATTTCATTTTGTGTTTTGTTTTGTTTTAGAGATAGGGTCTCTCTCTCAGTCACCCAGGCTGAAGGGCAGTGATTTGATCATAGCTCACTGAAGCCTCAAACTCCTGCACCGAGGAATTCTCTCACTTCAGCCTCCGGAGTAGCTGGGACTACAGGTGTGAGCCACCACACCCGGCTAATTTTTCAAAGACAGGTGTCTCACTAGGTTGACCAGGCTGGTCTTGATCTCCCGGCCTCAAGCGATCCTCCCACCTCAGCCTCCCAAAGTGCTAGGATTACAGGCATGAGCCATCACACCTGGCCTGCGCGTCCAGCAGTTTTATGATACATTTATTTCAAAGAGACGCCCAGGATTTCCAACAGAAGTCAGCATGACGAGGAGTGAACGTAAGGAACAAATTCTGAACTCCTAGTATGTAACAGGCACCCTGCATGGATCATCTCGATCACCCTCACAAGGACAGTGAGGTGCCCTCACTCCCATTGCAGAGCTGAAGAAAAAGAGGTCAAAGAACTTGAATGTGAGAGGCAGGGAAGGAATCAGGCTTCCAATCCCAGGGAGCCGCCCTAGCAGCCTGTGCTGCCCACACGGAAACATCAATTTCATTTAAGTCACTGTTATTTTGGGTCTCTCTATGACAGTAACGGAAACCTATAACCTAGCTGATATAACCAGATTCTATATCCAAAATTACTAGGGTAAATATAGCACTGAAGCCATCATTTAGGAGATTTCCTATCATTTTTCTGCAAGTGCTTGTCTTGATAGTTTTGGTGCACGTGAATCCAAAGGTGAGTGCATATGGCTTTGACCTTGGTGCCTCTCTCAAGGCATCTCCATCCCCCTATTACCCACTAACGCCAATAATGGCATCTGTCAAGCTCTTCCATAAGTATAGTGTACGGAGAAATGTCCTGACAGATTTGACGAGATCAGGCTGAATCTATCCAGGAAGAAAAATGTCAATTTTGATTTTCATAATAGACTTTCGGAAAAACCTATCATATTCTTCTTCTTCTTTATGAAAACTTATATTGCAAAAGATGAACTCCTAAGCCAAAGCAGATCAATAAATATGCCAGTGTGGTTCATCACAATTCTGATTTTTTTCTAGTTCCGACTTCAAAGTAGATGCCCATCTCGGTGTATGTAGTTTTTAAGAAGAAACAGTCAACATTTAGATTATGATCCAATTCCCTAATCTCTTAAGAAATATGGATACAGTGATGACAATCCTCAGCTTTTGGTCAACCCAATTTCAGATGTTTCTCTTTTCTTATTTTATTTTATTTTATTTTATTTTATCTTGACTTGGAGTCTCTGTTGCCCAGACTGCAGTGCAGTGGCATGTTACTCCTGGCCACCGCAGCCTCGACCTGCTGGGCTCAGGTGATCCTTCCGCCTCAGCCTTACAAGTAGCTGGAACTACAGACATGCGCCACCACACCCGGCTACTTTTTTGATTTATTGTAGAAATGAGGTCTCACCAAGTTGCCCAGACTGGTCTTGAACCCGTGGGCTCAGGTAATCCTCTCACCTCGGCCTCCCAAAGTGCTGAGATTATAGGCATGAGCCACTGCACCCAGCCATCAGATATTTTTCTTTTTTCTTTTCTTTTTGTTTTTTGTTTTTGTTTTTTGAGTTGGAGTCTCACTCTGTCGCCCAGACTGAAGTGCAGTGGCCACTCCCAGCCACTGCAGCCTCAACCTACTGGGCTCCAGCGATCCTTCTGCCTCAGCCTTCTAAGTAGCTGGAACTACAGGCGCGCACAACCGTGCCTGGCTAATTTTTGATTTATTGTAGAGATGGGGTCTCACCAAGTTGCCCAGGCGGGTCTCGAACCCGCGGGCTCAGGCAATCCACTCACCTCGGCCCTCCAAAGCGCAGGATTACAGGCTGAGCCACCAAGCCCGGCTCAGATATTTTTCAGTTGTCATCTTTTGATCCTGTCCTATCATTCATCCTTGTGTCCGAGAGTGTATTCTTTTTCCCATTTAAAATAATGAAATGTAGTCGGGCTCGGTGGCTCAGCCTGTAATCCCGTGCCTTTGGGAGACTGAGGTGAGTGGATTGCCTGAGCCCGCGGGTTCGAGACCCGCCTGGCCAGCGGGTCATCTCTATAATAAATCAAAAAATCAGCCGGGCGTGGTGGCGCATGCCTGTAATTCCGGCTACTCGGAAGGCTGAGGCGGAAGGATCGCCAGAGCCCAGCAGGTCGAGGCTGCGGTGGCCGGGAGCGGCCACTGCACTCCAGTCTGGGCGACAGAGTGAGACTCCGACTCAAAAATAAAAATAAAAATAAAATAATGAAATATGAACTCCCCTGATCTGAAAAATACCTGTCTCACACTCTTCTTGAAATGGATTTGCTTCAGACAACATGAACTTTCCCAAATCCTTTTCTGCTCCCAATTCTGTCTGCCTTTCTCTCATTCCCAAAGACCCTGACCAATTTCTTTATGTCACATTTCCATTTCTAAGTGTTATATTATAATTATTATCATAGTTGCTAAGTTTTGCTTTTGTATATACATATATATTTGCATGCACTGGCCTTCACACCTAGACTGTAAATTCTTTGAAGCCAGGCTCGGTGGCTCAGCCTGTAATCCCGCGCCTTTGGGAAGCTAAGGTGAGTGGATTGCCTGAGCCCGTGGGTTCGAGACCCACCTGGGCAACTTGGCGAGACCTCATCTCTACAATAAATCAAAATGAGCTGGGCGTGGTAGCTCGCGCCTGTAGTTCCAGCTACTCGGAAGGCTGAGGCGGAAGGATCGCCGGAGCCCAGCAGGTCGAGGCTGTGGTGGCCGGGAGCGGCCATTGCACTCCAGTCTGGATGACAGAGTGAGACTCCAACTCAAAAAAAAAAAAAAAAAAATTCTTTGAAAACTGAGACCCATAGCATTTGCTTTTGTATTCATATGCCTAATACATAGGCTGGCACACAATATATGTTTAGTAATTCCATGTTTTAAGTTAGCAAAAATAAATAAATACCATTTTCTCATAGGTAAGTGCAGGAGTGGGATTTCTGGGCCCTGTAGAGAACGTTGAGTCTGTTTAGGATGTATCACCTGGGTGGGCGTGGTGGCTCAAGCCTGTATTCCCAGAACTTTGGGAGGCCAAGGTGAGAGGATTGCCGGAGCCCACGGGTTAGAGACCAGCCTGGACAACTTGGCGAGACCTCATCTCTACAATAAATCAAAAAGTTAGCTGGGCATGGTGGCGCATGCCTGTAGTTCCAGCTACTTGGAAGGCTGAGGTGGAAGGATTGCCAGAGCCCAGCAGGTTCATACTGGGGTGGTTGTGAGCATACCACTGCACTCCAGCCTGAGCGACGGAGTGAGACTCCAACTTAAAAAAAAAAAAAAAGTATCACCCAGGCAACATGAGTGGCTTGGAGGAACAAGGGTAGAAAGGAATCAAGCTAACAGGGGAGATGAAAAGAAACCAGTGGTAAATGTTACCTTGTTCCAATTTTGTCTAAAGCGCCTTGTCCACAGCAATCACAGAGAGCTAAATTTAATAGCTGAAAGTGAGGTCAAGGGCCAGGGGCAGCCGTGGCTGAATTAGGAATTAAATACATTCTCAACTTGAAGAACGAAGAATGAATGCTCTACCGCTGCACTCTAAGAACATCTCCAAGAAAAACAAGTCCCATTAATTTAAAGAACCAGAAACATGGTTCAAAAGAGATATTGTCTCTCATGTGCTATAAAAAGCTAATTGCCAGACACTCTTGCTGGCCAATAATGTGTGATGTGATCGCAGTTCTTTTCTGGGCAAGTGTTTTCTTGGAACTTATATCAGGGAGCTGGGGCCCCTAAATGGAGTACTTTGCAAATTAAATTAGGCAAGATTTCGGGGGTACTCAAATGGCTCATTTTGAAGTTTTAATTTAGCTAGCTCCTGGATGCAGGAGAAAGGGAAATTCTCTTCAAGGGACACAAATGAGAGCTTGGATCTGACCCTGAAACCATAGTCACTTCTTCTAAGAATCCACTCACATCAGTGGATCTGAACACATCTTCTACCAAGCAGACAAAACCCACCCCCCAAAGTTGGATTTTTCCCGAGTTCAAAAGAGGTCTGCAGTTTGCATATTTCTTGATGAGTCTGAGCAACTCCGGATGCTCCTTCCCCCAGGTTCCGATTTTTGATCTGTGATTTTTATTTTTGCCTCGGTTGATAAAAGATAGTACATCCTTTCTTGGCATTCTGCACCCCAACTTAGTCACCAGAAGCAGATGGCTGGGAACATGTGATCAAACTTATTTTTTAATGATTTTTCTTTTTTTTACAAAGCCAATATATCAATACAAGAAAGCCGGCAGTCTGTTAGCCTAAAATAATAAGCACTACCAAAACCTCCTATGTTTGAAGTGAAAACTTTTTCTCTCGTGGACTCTCTCCACCCCTAAATCCTCAGCTGCTCTACACAGGCTGTTCATTTACCGAGGCCATAACTGTTTCTGATTCTGCTCTCATGTAAACAACCAGGCTTTGCACTGACAGTCTGATGTGCACACATTATAGATGGGGGCTTTACGGTGCCATGTGTAGTCACCACTGTTCTCTTTTCCTTTAAAGTAACTACTATCAGCTACTCGTGATTATGCACGTTCTTGATGCTGTTACCCACTCAGCTTAATTAAGTCCTTTGTTGACATAAATAAGGTTTGGGTTTCACTGAGCTCAGCAAAAGGAAAAGTGCCTTCATTAACGTTCCTCAGTTGCAAACAACAGACATACAGTTAGAAAAAATCAAGCTCACAAAAGAGGGGACTTTATTGTGCAGAGTCTCAAAGGTCCGGAGGATCTCAAGGTAGAAAGATACAAGACCTTAGGAAGAAAGAGAGCCTGGAAATTGAATTGAGAAGGAAGCATTCAGCCAAGGCATCTGCTACATTCTCTCTCCTCAGACCAACTTTGTCTGCTTCTTAGAACCTGGAGTTTCAGCGAAGAGACAGATTCTTTCCGTCTCAATCCCAAATACCCAGAGCCGGGCTCGGTGGCTCAGCCTGTAATCCCCTGCTTTGGGACGCTGAGGTGAGTGAATTGCCTGAGCCCGCGGGGGTTCGAGACCCGCCTGGGCAACTTGGTGAGACCTCATCTCTATTAAATAAAAAAATTAGCCGGGTGTGGTAGCGCGTGCCTGTAGTTCCAGCTACTTGGAAGGCTGAGGCAGAAGGATCGCCGGAGCCCAGCAGGCGAGGCTGCGGTGGCCGGGAGCGGCCACTACACTCCAGTCTGGGTGACAGAGTGAGACTCCAACTCAAAAAAAAAAAAAAAAAAACAAAACACAAACCAAATACCCAGAAGATGGGTTAGTTTGGATCTGATTTCCAGCTTCGGTTCCCGTGGCCAGAGCCAGAAATGGTATATAAACTACCACGGTGGTTAGAGGACCAGGTTTTAGGGTGAAAGTTTTCCCTGGGAAAACGGGGAGTCATAGTGTCATTGGTTGATCAGACATCTCCAGAAGGATCCACCAAAGAATACTATCTTTTAAAAAAACCACAGGCTTGTATCAAAATATCACATGTATCCCATAAATATGTACAACTATTATGTATCCATAACAATTTTTAAAAATTTTGAAAACTACCAATGCAGTTCCTCATATCACACAATGAAACAAATACTTTAGCAATTTTTAACAACTTTATGGAGGTATAACTGATATACAATTTAAAAAACTTTGCACATGCTTCATGCATACAGTTTGAGTTTGGGCACATGCAAACACTGATGATAGCATCACCGCAATCCAGGTAATACACATATTCATCATCTTTAAAAGTTAAAAAAGAAACACCAAAATTTTCAAACATTCTGTGATCCCATTGAAGGTGAAAAGTAGCAAGTTTGGCAATTGGGATGAAAAATGAGGAATGCTTTAAGCAAGTTTTTCCCATCATTCTGAAATAATGAGGACCTTGGACAGCTTTCTAGTTCCTCCTGAACCTTATTTTTATAATGTAAATGGATTTGCTGTTTGGTTTGAATTATTGTAATTTTCCACAGTGCCAAACAAACCCATATTTTAATAGAAGTCCCGAAATTCAGTTGAAGCCTGATGGGTATTACAAATGTGTCATTGGATTTCTATTTCCTTCAAATTTCAAAAAGCTGAAGCATGGCCAGTGTACCTCAGTTTGTAAATGTCATAAAGATAGTATTTTGTTAGATTATTTCCCCCCGGTCGTTCATTTCTTTCCTACACTCTTTTCTCTCCAAGCAGTTAGACAATTCTAAGCTCATTGCCTCAGAAAATGGAAAGTTGAAACAATGAAGTTTTCTGGCTTGGGTTTCCAAACTCCTAGACCACATTGAGGGATGAGGAGATGGCAGATGGAGACCATCCTCATCATAGACAGAAATATGGAAGAGAAATTCCATGAAGATAAGGGAGGGGTGGGAGAAGACTGTTAAGTAGATTGGGGTTTCCCTCAGAGGAAAATTCTTCTTGACTGGAAGAGAGGAAGAAATCTAGGGGACAAATTAAGTATATGGAAAACAGCAAGTCTTGTAGATCAGGGGTCCTCAACCTCTAGGCCACAGACTGGTACCAACCAACCCATGGCCTGTCAGGAACCAGGCCGCACAGAAGGAGGTGAGTGGCAGCCAGATGAGTGAAGCTTCATGTTTATTTTCAGCTGCTCCCTATCGCTCGCATTCCCACCTGAGCTCCATCTTCTGTCAGATCAATAGTGGCATTAGAGTCTCACAGGAGGGCAAATCATATTGTGAATTATCTTCCACAGAACCGGTCCCTGATGCCAAAAAGGTTGAGGGCTGATGCTATAGAATGTGATTTGTACGCTTTTTCCTGTTTAGAGTCCCCCAAAAGGCAGCACAATCTCAAATAGATCTATTGGACCAGGGAACAGGTACCTGCTCTCTGCTTCTGTCTAGAAGCTGTCTAGAGTTGTGGCACAGCCTACGCAATAATCTGTGGTGACTGTTCCCCAGGTAGAGACTTACTGGAGAGTCATAAGCATCTAGGCATGCAGACTTTTGGTCATCCCTGGCCTTTGTGAGCCCACCATAGCACACAAACAATCAAATGATTCCCATGCTCCAAAACACAGGGCAAAGTAGGACGGCAAGCTATAGAAGTGAAATCTCAGAATCATTGGATTGACTTCTGAGACAAAAAGGCAATGAACATTTCAGCGCGTATCTGTGCAGACAGATGACTCAAAGATCAGCTGCTCCCCAGATGTGTTTTGATAATACAAAAGCCCCCAGGATTTAGATACAATCTTGAAAGAAATGGAGACATATAATTCTGAATTAAATGAAGTTAAGTTCCAACCACTCAGCCGATTGGGAGCTCAAAATAGAATTAAGCTGCATTATAGGAAAATAAAGTTATATTTCATGCACACTTGAATTTCTGAGCTGAGATATGCATCCACTACATAAATAAGTAAGACAACAAGAAAACACAAGAAACAATTTCAGAAGAACTCCTAGAAGGTTAATTCAATGCCATTTAGGATTAAGGAAGATTTTTTTATTTTCCAGCAAGTATTTGCTTTCTCTTTCTCACCTCTGCGGAACGAGTATATTTCTCTTGTCCCACTGATGCTGGGAATGGATAATGGAATGTTGGTGGACATGATGCAAAGAGAGGTAGAGACATTTAAAAATATTTTTTGCACTGTTAGGTCTGATCTCACATGCTTTTGGTCTTCATAATAAAAAGAGCATGCCCCAGATAGCACTTGCCTTAGAATGAGAAGCTCCACGAAACAGACCAGAATCCAACTCACCCCAAAGCAGAATCATTCCTGTTGACCTCCAACTTGTGAATGAGAAATAAATATTTGTTACTGTAGGCCATTGAGATCTTCACATTGCTTTGTTATGCAGCTTATCATCATTGTATCTAGCTAATACACATGAATTTTCAGGTGGATTCCATTCTTGCTTCCCATTCTACCTAACCATAGCTCTAGGAGGTCAGTAGTTGCTCTAATGATGCAAACAAATTAAGTGCTCATGTGATCATAAGTAGGTGTTCACTGATTCCTTCTCTAACATTCTACCATTAAGATGACTAGAGTGAGGCCAGGCACTGTGGCTCACACCTGTAATCCCACACTTTGGGAGGCCAAGGCAGGAGAATTGCTTGAGCCCAGGAATCCGAGACCAGCCTGGGCAACACAGCGAGCCTTATCTTTACAAAAAAGCAAAAAATTAGCCAAGTGTGGTGGCACATGCCTGTAGTTCCAGCTACTTGAGAGACTGAGATGGGAGGATCACTTGAGGTCCAGAGGTCAAGGTTGCGGTAAGCCAGGTCGTACCCACTGTGTTCCAGTCTAAGGACAGAGTGAGACTCTGTCTTTAAAAAAAAAAAGGACTAGACTAGAATGAATATCAATGGTGTACTCTACCCAGAGTTTCTCTCTGTTCTTTGAGGAAATGTACTCTTCTTTCTCTTGGAAGTTGTTCTTTGTGTCCCTCGCAAAAGATCTACTGAAGACTGACAACCATAAAATGGTGAACATACTGATTAGTCCAGTGTGGGTATGTGACCTAAGTAGCACCAATTAGAGTCTACTCAAGGATTTTTTTCATGTTGGAGCAGTAGGAGAATGCCTTCTGACAATAAGAGAGAATGAAGCTGACATTCAGAGGGAAACAAGGGTACAAGACAAAGAGTAATTTCCAGGTAGGTGCCATTCTTGCGTCTCATCCTACCTAACCACATACCTAATCTGCCTAACTGTATTAGCCCATAGATTCTCCTTTTTTGTCTAAACAAGTTCAAGTTGGGTTTTGTTCCTTAAAACCAAGAATATGGACAAATAATCTTCCCCTTCTACTGCTGCAGACATTGTCAACTAACTCCCTTCTCTCCATCTTCCCATTATGGCTTCCACACTTAGAACCATCTCTGTTTCCTCTCTGTTTTCATGCAGTCCTCCTCTTGCTATCTATGTATGTCTCACGCTCCAGCGTCCCAAGAGAAGCCAGCCACGAACCAGGATAGATCCAGCCCACTGCAAAGATGGCTGACTTTTGGCTATCTTTGAACCCGAAACCCACCACTACTCCAGCCAGGCGTGGCGTGGATGCTGGGGGTAGCATGACAGATCTGATGTCTCAGGTGTGACAGACTCTGCAGAAAGGGACTGTGGCTTTGGCAGGCACTCCAGGGCTTCTCAGAAAGGAACGGTATAACTGACCTGTTCTTTCTTGGCCTAGTCTCTTCAAATTGCTCCTCTTGTTGATGCACATTGTTACTCCCCGCCCAATTGTACATATGGAAAAGGGGTGGTGGAAATAAAAAAAGGAACAGATTTCTACTCAGAGGATAACATGGAA
Source organism: Carlito syrichta (assembly GCF_000164805.1). Lineage (NCBI taxonomy): Eukaryota > Metazoa > Chordata > Mammalia > Primates > Tarsiidae > Carlito > Carlito syrichta. The sequence continues at coordinate 68,751 of NW_007248607.1, forward strand.
TGGGAAAATTTGTGAAGATAATTGGTCTGTGGGTTCCACCAATGCAACTAAGAGGAGAAGGCTCTTCTCAGCCCCCACTCTTTCATTTTTTGGGAGACCTTCTGGGTACACAACTCTCACGTCCAATATCTTCTCCCAAATAAACAGAGATCAGATCGTTCATCCATTGATCCAACAAATATTTATTTATTTATTTATTTGGGAAGCACAGTTCACTTTGGTTTTTTTAACTATGCCCACATTTGCTAATGATTATTTAACCAATCATATCTTCTTTCCTCTAACTTTTTTATATTGAAAAATGCTAAACTCATAGAAAAGTTGCAAGAATAATCAAAAGAACAACTATGTCCTCTTAATTTAGATTCACCAACTGACTTTCATTGACTGGCATGCTACTTTATACTGTAGCAAGCTGAGGTCATGAAGATGAAAAAGACAAAAATAGTACCCTCGAGGAGCTCACGGTCTAGTCCAAGGGTTTCAAAAAAAAAAAAACACAGGAGATCTGGTGGCACACTGTGTGGAGAATCTCTGATTCAGTGGGTCTGCATTGGAGCCCAGGGAACTGAATTACTAATAAACCCAGCAAGCGACTGCTATAAAGTCAGCTTTGAGCCTGCTGGCCTAGTAGAAGAGAGAACAAAGACAGACGAGCAGCTATGATAGGCTGGATTAAAGATACAGAAATGTTCTGTGAAAACAGCAGCATTGGAAGGCTCATGTGAAGCTAATAGAAATCTCTCAGATGAGGCTGGCTACGAGGGTGTGGCAACTGTTCTGCAGTGTAGTTCTGGAATGCTTCATGTATCTATTCTCCTACCCACCTCTTGCAGTAAGTGTAATAACGGGTGTGGGTCGGAAACTCAACTCCCATAGTGGTTGGAAATTTCTAGACCATTGATCAAGAAACTTTCTCATGTATAGAAAGGAGTTAAGATTTCTCCCCATCTATTTTACAAGGTTATGATAGGAATCGAAGACAAGAAAGCTTGTGAACATTCTTTGTTGTCTGGCAAGTGATTTATACACATAGACAAATGATTATCATCCTCAGCCAGTGGCCCCATTTTTGCATTCACACCATCCACATGTGTCTGGGTGCTGCTTCCCCCAGCAGCTTTGTCACGGAATGTGTGAAACAGCACAGAGCCCATGCAAAGGTTTTATTAACCTCACTCTGGATGACGCTGGCAACTAGTAGTCGTGCAATAAACTTTTACTGACTAATTGACTGATAGACTTTTTCCAATTACATTAATCTCTCTGAAGATGAAATAAAGTTGTTTGATATATTTCTGGTCTTAGACCATTTCCGCTACTAAATATATGATCTCACAATAACAAGGAAATATTGATTCTTTCTTCAAAAAGATATAAAACCACCCTGAGCAACACCATCTGAGGTGAGTTACCAGAAATTTCCTTATTTCAAACATAGAAGGGTCAGAGTTCCTTGTGAATCATTGATTTGTGGATCGAATTATCCTTATTGTTTTGTTTCCTAGTTCCTCAAGTCCCTCAATGTGGACAGAAATATCAGATTTGGTCCGATTATTTTCTTAAACTGGGCAAGCTCTTCCTGGTGACAGTTACTACAACTGTGTCTTGCTCCTCAGCCTTTCAGAGTAAACCTGTCATCAAGAAGCCTGCGTGGGATGCCTAACTGTTTGCCTGACTTTTTTTGTTTCTTGTTAAGTGTCCTCAGAAGGGGATAGGCATTGGAAGCCTGCTGTGTGTAATTAAGAGATAACTGTAGTTGTCTCGGCATTTTGTGCTGCTTTACTATTAGCTTATTTGCAAGGGATGCTTAAATGTGGTTAGGATGACAATGTTGAAAATGAATATAGAATACATTTCGAAGGATGAAATGTGTGATAATTTGAAAGAGCGCTTTACCTTGTTTTGCTAAGATATGCTACGTTTTAGCTTGATGTTTTAAAATTAAGCTCAATGTTGTAAAATTAAGCTGGCTTGCTTTGGTTTTCCAGAGTGACCATATATTTCTGGCCTACTGTGTACAGCCTTGGAGATTTTAACTCTTTGAACCATAACTTTTCTTCATCAGAGAGAGAGAATGCAACCATTGGACAACCAGATATGATTAAGTGTATTTCAGGACAGTGAATGATGATTCCCAATGAATTTTGGAGCAAGCCTATTCCATTTCATAACCATTAGCTAGATGAAGAAATTGTCTGATATTATCCCGGGGGTGACTTTTCACTATTCTACCATATGATGAATGCTAGTGAGTTATTTATGGGGAAAAAAATTCCTAAAACAATATAATGAAAGCATTATTCATTTCAACGAATAGTGAATGGATGAGAAGTCAAAGAATAAAGGCAACATTTGGGAAGTTGAGTAAAGTAAAATAGTACACATACTTTCTGTTTCATTATTGTTTTCTCCACAGAACTCTGCTGTTGATGGTTGGGTTGGGTTCTTTCCAATAAGGTGTGTAAAGGTCTCTAACCAGTTCTAAGTGGCGAGACTGTGCTATACTTGCAAACATATGCCCCTGACAGGCATTTGGCAAAACTCATATGGAAATGTGCAGAGGTGTTGTGATCACTTCACTTTAGGCATCTGACATGAGTAGAGAAACATAAGAAACTGACAAGATAGCCAAGAAGAAATTCAGTTTTCCTTGAACTCAATCGTTATAAACGTATCCTTCCCAACAGTTCTCATCTGAGTAAGACATTCTTTTTTGTTTTTGTTTTTGTTTTCTACATTTTAGAGGTGACTAAAAAGGAACTAACATAATTTTTTTTAATAAGGCAGAAGCTTATTTGCTCTTTTGCAATAATTATACTCCTTCACTATGGTAATGGCTATCATAAATAGCATAATCTTAGAATTGTCATTATTATCAAATATTTATGAAGTTCTCCTTCATGGCACTCATAGAGTGTGGTAATTTATAGAGTTGATTAGAAACAGCCAGTGTTCTCAATAGTTTATCATCTAAAGACAGAGATAATTCGGAAGAACATAAAAGATACTATTTTCTTGAAGCTTAGAATGGCCTGATCATCTCATCCTTTTTTCTCACCACCCATTGTCCTTCTGAAGTCTCCTCTTCTAAATGCCATCTCCCAAAAATCAATCCCCGAGGCAAGAATGTGAGTGCAAATTTTGGGAGGCGATCACAGGAAGCAAGTGGGGGAATAAAAAAGTGAGTCAGGAAAGGGAAGAAAGCCAAGAGAGGTTGGGCAAATTAGTAAATTCCTGCTGTGGCAACAGGGGCTCAGTCCTGCTGGGGACCCCCTGAGCGGCTGCATAGAACACATCTCAGAATTGTCAGCACACGTGAATATTCATCCTCCAACTCCTGTCCCTACGTGGCTGAGGGTCGCTATAGGGGCTTTAAATCCCAGGTATGAGCCGGGTTTGGTGGCTCAGCCTGTAATCCCGTGCTTTGGGCGGCTGAGGTGAGTGGATTGCCTGAGCCCGTGGGTTCGAGACACACCTGGGCAACTTGGTGAGATCTTATCTCTACAATAAATCAAAAAATTAGCTGGGCGTGGTAGCGTGTGCCTGTAGTTCTGGCTACTTGGAAGGCTGAGGTGGAAGGATCGCCGGAGCCCAGCAGGAAGAGGCTGCGGTGGCTGGGAGCAGCCACTGCACTCCAGTCTGGGTGACAGAGTGAGACTCCAACTCAAAAAAATCCCAGGTATGGCAGGCATCCTCTTCACACAGGCCCAGCACAACTTCACAGCCAGAAAAAGTTTCTGGCAGAAAAATGCAGGAGGGAGGAAACTGTTTTGCAAATATAGGAACCCGGGGGCAGAAAGAGCAAGGAGAGATGAGAGGGGTGTTTACAGCATCTGCCATACTTCCTTTTCCATTTGGGCAAAAATCATTCCTGGCCCAAAGTCATCATCAGAATACCAAAGATTGAAGCCATTTTTACCACTATTCTAAGATAAAATACACTTTGCTTGTACTAAAAATTATGTCATTTCGAATTTAGTCTTGGATAACCCATCTTGATTTTAAATAGCCCAGAAATTAGCACCCATGTATGGATTTTTCTTTTTTTTCTTTAATCACAAGTGTGGTACATGGGTAATTTTTTTTCTTGTTGTAATTTTTAAAATAAGGACAATGGGTATCTAAGAAAAGAAACTATCTATCTTATATAAGAAGACAATTATCTCAAAGGAATCAAGGTGAAATCTGTGCTAACCAAAATATGATATGCCTTAGTGTCCCCAATCAATTGCCTATTATATTTCTGAGGTTCCAACATCATGCCAAACAGGTTCAATCAAATTCAATTTAACAAAACTGAATTCAATAAAATCTATTTTTCATGATCGTCTTCATGACAGGGAATAGCTGATTTAATTTCTTAAAAGGTCATGTAGGGGACCCAAAAATCCAGTACATTTTTAATGAACAGAGGCAAGTCAGACCTGAGCCAAAACCTTCTAGAAATGAGACAGGGAAAAAGCACACACAATAAATAAATGCAAACATGAATAAATAAATAAATGCATACCAACATGGAACCAACTTGGCAGTCTTCTATAGACATAAACATAGGCCCATTCGAGTTAGAGCACGTGAAAGAGACAGAAGAGAAAATGAACAAATCATCAGTACAATGTGTTTTATCACTCAGGGCTCCAGCAAGAAACACAAGGCATACTCAGACTGAGTCATTTGAGGAGAGTTTGATAAATGGGTAATTTATACAAATGTGGGCAGGATTAGGGAAACCACAATGGATAGTGGAATACTCCAGGCTAGCAGCCACAGAGAGGGAGTTCCAAGCCTGAAGAGGCAAGGAGTGAGAGAAGTTACCAGAAATCAAAGAGAGACAACTGTGAGGCGAAGGCTACAGGACAGGAGCTGGGTCAATGTGTCAGCACTGGAGAGGCCGGGGGAATAAATAACCAAACTGCACCTGCCAGAACTTGCCATTGGACAAACCCAACCAGGAGCCAGAGGACAAGAAATCATGTTGAGGTAACCCACTCAGGTCAGTCACCGGGAGCAGAGAGCACAGGGAGTGTGGCTCTCTGGAGGGCAAAAAAGATCTCCGGGATTACCATCAGATGGCAACCCTTGCTTAATTCATATGCAAGTTAGACAAGAGAGACCACCACCCCTGAGGATATCTGCTCTTTCTTAGCTGTCCACATGCCGACTTCAGACAAAGCAAGTAGAAGTTTGCCATCTCATTAGGCAGTAAGGTGTTCTCTAATGTCAGGCATGAGAGACAAGATACTCAGTCACTATGATGGCAGAGAGTCTGAAATGTCAGGACCCCATTTATAATCCTAAAGAGGATGTGTAGCTCCCTGAGTTCTGTTAATTTGTGGCAGACTCAGAGAAAAGAGTCGCCATAATCATAAATTAATAGATCCCCCCCGCATACCTGGACATTTGTAGAACTTGACCTTGTGTTTCGGAAGTTTTAAGAGTCTCCGTGGTGCTCCCAAGCATAATTGCATTAGGCCAGTAAAAACTGCTTATAATGCCCTGGGGGAGATGAATAACTTCTGTAACATGACTCTGCCTCAAGTTAAGTAAATTTTAAAAAAAAATGAAAGACACCCAGAGTTCTCCCATTCCTGAACTTTGTTCTCATAGCTTCCTCAGCATCAAGTTGTGGGGAGATGGGCAGTAGCTGACTCACCTGGGTTGTCCTCCTCTGCGATGGTTTGTCGCGACTTTTCTCAAAGAGGCTTAAGACAATCCTGTCCGTATGTGTTTGGGAGGCAGAAGGTGATGCTAAGCCTCTGAGTCTCTACGCAGCTTGGACTGTGACAGCAATTTTCCTTGCTTGAGAGGAACACTCTGTTAGATGAGAAACTGAGCACTCCTCTCTCCTATGCCATATGGTGCTGCAGTATAATTTAAATTCAAAAAGTCAAATTTCATAGCCTGAGAATTGCAGTTGGTAGACACTCCTAATCACTTTACTGATATAAGTAGGTACAGAGAAGCATAGTAATTTAAGTGAAAACCATGCTTTCAGAATCTGATAGGAAAACCTTCAGACCTAATATTTTATATCTTCTGCTTCAAAGGAAAGACCCAGAAAAAAGATGCCAAGGGAACAGCCAAGGTAAATTGATGCTTAGGAACAGACTAGGCACAATTACTTTTTTTAAAAACCTGTACCGTACTGCTGACCGACTATTTAGAACCTTTAAAATGAGATCTACTATGGCAGGATTCTCAGATCAACAGAAAGAAATCCATTAAGCTCTAATTCCCACAGTTAATGTTCATAAAAGTTATAATTGAGAAAGAGGAGGTGAGTAGATGCCAAGCTATTTTGACAGAGAAGATTTCACTGAATAGTAAAATAATTCCAAGAAACGTTCGCTAAAATAGACCCAGAAGAGGCAGGGCTGAGGATTCCAGTGTACGGGTCTTTAGTAGTGACTTACAAAACATACTTTTAAAATTTTTCAAATCCAAGAAGGCAAGTTCTAAGAAATGCAAGCCTTTCCCTCTTCTCTAGGCTGAAAGGAAATGAGGGGTCAATATATATAATTTGGTCCCTAGGAGATCGAAAGGAAGACTCAGTTGCCATTCTGAGCAACTGTGAGGGGCCTGGAGAGCCTGAGAGAACAAAGAAATAAAGGTGATCTTCTACGTTCTGTTGGGAGAATTCTCCTTTCTGTACCTATCAGGATCTCTTCAGTTGGAAAAAAGAAAAAAGAGGAAGGAAGGAAAGAGTGAAAGAGAAAAAGAGAAAAGACAGACAAGAAGACAGAGAAAGAAAGAGAAAAAAAGAAAGTAGAAGGAGGAAGCAGGGGAGGGAAGGAGGGACGGAAGGAAAGAAAGAGAAAAAACCAGACAGACAGGAAGACAGAGAAAAAGAAAGGAAGAAAGAAAAGAGGGAGGGAGGGAGGGAGGAAGGAAGGAAGGGGAAAGGAATAAAAAATTAGCATTAAGTAGCAAGGCTAGTTTGACTTCAGGTGCCCTTGATCCAGAGGATCAAAGACATCATTGGGGAAAGAGTTTATTTTCGTCTTTCAACTCTGTTCATTCAGGCTTTCAACTCTGCTCATTCAGGCTCCATTCTCTCTCAGGCTCTTCTTTTTTGGAGGTGCAGCAGAGAAATCTCACTGCCCTCCAATAGCTGTTTATCCCTAATTCCTCTGTAATAAAACCCTAACTGCGGCTGAACATACAACATCCTGAGATAATGACTATATTTCCATGCCTCTATTATAGTTAAGCAAAACTGTGTGACTCATTTCTGGCCAGTGGGATCCAAGTAGTCGTGTGAAGAGCAATTTCCAGAAAGTGCTCTTGAAGGACTGTCTTCACACCTTTCTCCTCCCTGTTGCCTGGAAGATTAAGCAGCCATCCTGGACCATTCAGCAGAGCTATGTACCGAGGACACCAGAGCAAGAGAGAACTAAATCCTCCCTGATGTCCATAGAAACACACAGCCCTGAGATGCTTACCTCTAGACTTCATTTATGTGAGATACATGAGATGTATAAGATACATTTCTATCTTATTTAAATGATTGTCATTTGGGGTTTTCTGTCTCACAGCAAAACTTAATCTTAATGGATACACATAGCAAAATGCTTGCCACGGTTCCTTCAAAGTCCTGCAGCAAACTGTGGCAGCCTCTTTCTCAGTGGCTCTAGGCAAAGTTTCACTTGAAGATTTCAATGGCTCCTATTGGGTCATGACTCCACCACTGAACCAATCACTGTGACCGAGGCTTTTGAGATGTGCCCACTGCTGAAACCCAGTAGCTGCCTCTCCATCTGAATTGCATGGACTGAGTTCGGGAGGTTTCCCAGAGGGGAAACAGTATTCACTCTGCTGCCCAAGCCAAATTTGCTCCCTAACTTTCTAATTTCTATCAAAGATGTGAAGATGTGATCATTCTTCTAGGCTCACAACACCTTCCATGTAATGTGCTGTCCCTTTGTATGTAATACTGCCACTTGTCTCTTGTGCTCAATATCATCTCTCCTCCAATATCTCTCAGAAAATAAAAACAAGAGAGCCCTAATCAAGAGACACATTACTGTCCTGTTCCATAGTATAATATCTGGGGTGAGGGCAAATACTATTTTGTTCACAATTTTCTGAGAAAAAATGTTTTGATAACTGTTATAAACAAAATGGTTTAAAACGCACAAATCAACAACAACAACAAAAAAACTGATCAGAACTCTTCAAAAGTGTCACGGTCATGAACGACAAGAAAGACTGAGTAACAATCATGGATTGGAGGAACTGCAGGCGACATGGCAACTGTGGAAGACAGAGTCCCATGGGTCAGTCAAGCCCCAACACCTGGTGCTCATGATCTCATAGAATTCCCCTCTCCTTGACTTGCTTCCAACCACCAGAATATGGCAGAAGTGATGGGATGTCATTTCCTTGACATTACATAAAACTCCTTATTGCTAGTAGACTCGCTCAAGAGCCCTCTTTACCTAGCTGGTTTTAAGAAGTAAGCGACCATTTTGAGATGCCCACCTGGAAAGGAATTGAGAGCAGCCCCTAGGAACTGAAAATAGTCTCCAGTTGAAGCCAGAAAGAAGCCAGGGCTCTCAATCCTAGTCTCAAGGGAATGAAATCTGCCAATTCCTCAAGTGAGCCTGAAAGTGGATTCTTCCCAGTCTAGCCTTCAGATGAATCTGCAGTCCAGCTGGTACCTTGATTATAGCCTTGTGAGGCCCTAGGCAGAGCATCCAATGAAACAATGAGGTAATAAATGTGTATTATGGTAAGCTGCTTTGTTTGTGGCAATTTGTAAACATAATGAAATGTTTCTTAAGATAGAAAAGAAAACACTGGACAATTGGAAACAGTATTGATGTCAGATGTCCTGCTTTCCCTCTTGCACAAGCTGGTCGGCTCATGTCAACACTTGAGCAGCATTGCTTCCATGGGCACATTTCATATTTTCAGTCAATCATTTAGTATTTCACGGCTACAGCTAGTTGTGGTTTTATTCTTAGTTATCACGATTATTTGAAAATGCTGTTCATATAAGTCTTTCCCTCCACTCTCTTTCTTTTGCCTAACTGCTCCTGCCCATGGCTACATCATTTTCCTCTCGCTCCATCCCTACTTTTCTCCTCTTGCCATCTCCTTCCTCATTTGATTTAAAATTTCTAAGGAAGGTTGGACAGGAATCTCCAGTACCAGAGAAACAAAGGGGCTGGTCTTGTTACTGTTTTGTTATGCTCTGGAAAGTCACACACAAAACCCACCCCCACCTCTTCAAAATTGTAGTTGTATAGGTTTTAGACTCCACCCAGAGTTCATCACTTCTCTCTACTCAAATCTCTACACAGCATCTTAGCCCAGTGTAAAATGTGCCCAAGATGGTGCACCTTCTTGACCTCAAGAGGACTTTATAGCTTCAAAAAATGTTGGAACTGCTATTTAAATTTCATGTATTTATTTTTATTTATATACATAGATGGGGTACTAGTATAATTCTGCTACATGGGTAGATGGCATAGTGGTGAAGTCAGAGCTTTTAGGGTATCTATCACCCAAATAACATACATGGTAGCCACTAAGTAATCTCTCATCACTCACCCTTCTTTCCACTCCCTCACCCTTCCCAGTCACCGTTGTCTTTTCCCTCACTCCATGGTCCATGCCCATGTGTACACATTATTTAGCTTTCCTTTATAAGTGAGGACATGCAGCATTTGTTTTACTGTGCCTGACTAGTTCCACTAAAGATAACGGCCTCCAATTCCATCCATGATGCTGAAAAAGACATGATTTTATTCTTTTTTTATGACTGGAGAGTGTCTCATCATGTACACAGACCATACTTTCTTTACCCAACCTTCCACTGAGGAACATTTATGTGGAGTCCATATCTTTGCCATCGTGAATATTGCTGCAATAAACAAACCAGTGCAGGTATATTTAAAAAAAAAAATTGGGGGTAAGTGTTTCACTCTGTCACCCAGCTAGAGTGCAATGGCACAATCATGGCTTATTGCAGTCTTGACCTCCTGGGTTCAGGCAGTCTTTCCACTTCAGCCTCCCAAATAGCTGGGACTACAGGAACACCTCACCGTGCCCAACTAATTTTGGATTTTTTTGTAGAGACACGGTCTCATTATGTGGCCCAGGCTGGTCTTGAACTCCTGGGCTCAAGCAATTCTCCCACCTTGGTTTTCTAGACTGTTGGGATTACAGTCATGTGTCACTGCACCTGACCAGTATCTTTTCAATATAATGATTTCTTTTCTTTTCTTTCCTTTTCTTCTTCTTCTTCTTTTTTTTTCTTTCTTTTTTTGGTAGATAGTGGGATTGTGGAATTGAATGGTAGTTCTATTTTTAGTTCTTTGAGAAATCTCATACTGATTTCCATAAAGGTTGTAAATTGGGTACACAATTTGGCAAAGGAAGTGAACACAGAGATCCAGAAAGTTATTTGAAAACAGAATTAATTTTATAGACTACTGTTTGGAAAATAAACAGCTCAGATGAAAACCTGGACCTCAAACAAAAAGAATAATAAATGATATGATTGACCTGATAAAAACATACTATATCCAGTTGAGAGGGGCATAAATATTAATTAAAAACCTTTCTTTTATCCTAGTCTATAGAGTTGAAAAACCTCTTAAATTTACTGGATGGTCTCAGGACTATTTCTTGCTACTTAGCCTGTGTTATGAATTCCTGGGTAGATCTTAATGTCAACAACATTTGGTCAGTGCCTAGTATATAATTTATACTTGCATGCTCCACCAAAAGATGCTATTTCTGAAATTATAAAACCCTCTTTTGAAATAGACATAGAACAAGTCATCTCCTACTACTAAAGCAGAGGCCCAAAATAATAATTATATGGAGAATATAAAATAAGTTTCTTTTATTTAAAGGGCACAAAGATGAATAGGGAAAAACAGAAGAAAACTAAATTAAGGCCTTAATTATACTTATGGAAGTTGCTAGCAATCCTTCATTATTTCAGTTAAGAAATATGCATAGCAAGAGCCATAAATCTCTTATTTCAAAATTACTTTTCAAAAGAAAATTTTACAGTGCACTCAGAGGTGTGTGGGTTCTTATGTATGTAACACAGTAGGCTTTTGAACTCGTGGATTTAATACTCATTAAATCTCTCAATTTAGAAAAATAAAAACTCAAAATTCAAGCAGGAATAAATATAATTTTAAAGCTCATGCTTCAGATTTTTTGGCACATCTAAACAAGGTTTTATTCTCACAAATGTTTGGTTGCTTTCTCAATGCTGAAATGAAGGGAATAAAGTCATGTGTCCAGTAGGTGCTGACAGGTGGGAGAAGGCTGCCCATGGCAGATTGGTCAAACTACTGGTAGATTGTTTGCAGTCCCATACCATTAGGGGAGGGAGTAAAGAGTTAATGGTGCTCATTAATTCTGCACAGAGCCACCAAGAAATGGTCTTCCCCAGAGACAGTGTCTGGAAGAGAAAGAACAAGAGTCCAAGAAGTGTTGGGTTTCTATGGAATGTTTTTCAAAGCTCCGTAGCCAGGAAAAGAGTGAATGTATTTCTTGTGTGTGTGTGTAAACTGAGAGGAGTTTAAATAAAATCTTGATTTTTAGTCTAGGTTTTTGCTTCTTGATTCATGAATATACAAGACCATGTCTACATATATTCATTTTATATATATGATCTGTGAGGAGGGACTATCAAGATTAACTTCACATGTGGCTTGTCAAACATCTTGTGGCTTTACATTTTGTACCATGCATGAAAACACGCACGCACACATGCTTCTTTTTGCCAATAAAGACCATACTGCTAAACCACTTTCAACTGAACATGACCTTTGAGTTGTTTTTCCAATAGTGGTTTGAGGGTTGCACTGTTTTTCTCTCTCATGTGGTTGCCTTTGTGACCCAGTGTATATGTTTCCAAATTTTCTGGCTGAAGTTACACTCTGCAGCTAAAAATTGTTTATTTTTCTGTGAAAAGCTAAGTGGTTCTATAATAATAATTACAAGATTTGTTAAGCTTTCACTGTATTGAGCATTATCTCATGCTCTATTTCAATGAATTCATTTAATCCTGATTACCCTGTAGTATAGTCATTATTACTAATAAAATTATTATTCTTATTAGCAGATAGCAAAACTGAGGTATAGAGATGTTGAATAACTCACCCAAAGGCAGGTAAAAAAAGAGCCAGGAAGCCAGGTCCTAAGTTCCATGCTCTTACTATATTACTTCTACCATTGTATTGTTTTCTTTCTTTCTTTTTTTTTTTTGAGTCAGAGTCTCACTCCGTCGCCCAGGCTGGAGTGCTGTGGCATGCTCACGGCCACCCCAGCATCGACCTGCTGGGCTCCGGCGATCCTTCTGCCTCAGCGTTCCAAGTAGCTGGAACCACAGATGTGCACAACCACGCCCGGCTAATTTTTGATTTATTGCAGAAACGAGGGCTCCCCAAGTTGCCTGGGCTGGTCTCTAACCCACAGTCTCAGGCAATCCACTCGCCTTGGTCTCCCAAAGTCCTGGGATTACAGGTTGAGTCACCAAGTCTGGACCAGAATGCCCATTTTAAAGTCAGAAAGATCTGGGATTGTCTCTGTGGTATTTATCCAAGTACTCCGTGACATTTTCTGGACCCCACGGTATCAGTCGAGTCTGGTCTATGGGCTATGAGTGGAAGTGACACATGCCACTCCTGGAGTAAACAATGTAAAAGCCAGAGTATGGCTCTTCAGTTCTCTCTTTATCTTCCCCGGTGATCAAGAAAGCTATTTGGTCCAGATGGTGTAGCTATATGATGGTAAATCCTCGGGCAGCCTAAGTCTATTAGTATGCAACAGAGTCCCTCAGAAGCCCACTTGGATGGGACCCCCATGGGTAAGAAATGAACCTTAGTTGTTGTGTTAAGTCACTGATAAATAAGACTAATTTGCTTCTAGGATTATCTGACTAATACAATCTACAAGTTTCACTGGGTTTTCTGTGTAATCGTGGGAAAGTTACTTGACCTTTCTGGACCCTATTTCCTCATTTTTAAAAAAATATGAAGCCGAGCTTGGTGGCTCAGCCTGTAATCCCGCATCCTTGGGAGGCTGAGGTGAGTGGATTGCCTGAGCCCGCGGGTTCGAGACCCGCCTGGGCAGCGAGACCTCATCTCTACAATAAATCAAAAAATCAGCCGGGCGTGGTAGTGCGCGCCTGTAATTCCGGCTACTCGGAAGGCTGAGGCGGAAGGATCGCCGGAGCCCAGCAGGCGAGGCTGCGGTGGCCCGGGAGCGGCCACTGCACTCCAGTCTGGGCGACAGAGTGAGACTCCGACTCAAAAAAAAAAAAAAAAAATATGGGCCAGGCGTGGTGTCTCAAGCCAGTAATCCCAGCACTTTGAGAGGCTGAGGCAAGAGGATTGCCTGAGCCTGTGGGTTCAAGACCAGCTTGGGCAACATGGTAAGACCTCGTCTCTACAATAAATTAAAAAATTAGCTGGGAGTGGTAGCACATGCCTGTAGTTCTGGCTACTTGGAAGGCTGAGGTAGAAGGATCGTCTGAGTCCAGCAGGTCGATGCTGGGGTGGACTGAGCGTATCACTGCACTCCAGCCTGGGTGACGGAGTGCGACTCCAACTCAATAAAATGAAATGAAATGAAATAAAATAATGAATATGTCCATGCATACTTTCCTGACAGAGTGGACATAAGGATTAAATAAGAACTCTTGATATGCTTGGCAAATAGATGTTCAATAAATGGCTGCTATTGGGATAATTTAGTATTATACTAATAAAAGTAACAGAACAGTGTAAGTGACATATAGAGTATGTGTAAAGTATATAGAGAATGTGGGGGACATTTTCATAGCAGAGTTTATTATTGGATACCTACAAATTGCTTATAACTATAAAACAGCTAGAGAACATTTCCAGTACAACATGTAAACAAGGTTACAATGTGTACCCATTTTATAAATTATCTCTTATTTTGGCACCCAATATTCACATTTCTGTCTTTTCTCAACTCTAACTCAAATCTTCAAGGGAAGCCTTCTCTTCTCCTGTTCTCAACCAACATGCTCCCAACCAACATTTCCCAAGTAGGGTTCCCCTGAAGTTTCAGGATGGAACATGTGACTTGATGCTAAGTTAATTATCACTGGTGCTCAGTTAATTATCACTTGATGCTAAGTTAATTCCCTGGTCATAGTGATTGGCTCAAAGGCGGACACATTGTCTGTTCAGAGCCAATAAGATGCAATGAGAATACCAGGAATCCTGAAAAGAAAAAAGATTATATCATTCTCTCTTACTTTGAACATAAGACAGTGAAATAGTTGGAGATGTGGTAGCCATCTTGGATAATGAGGGAAGACCCATCTGGGAATAAAGCCAAGATGGAGGTGAATGACAGCATAGATGGGTGTGATGGAGAAATGGGGTTCCTGACATTGTTTGAACCCCTGACTACGAGCCCCTGATCAAACTGCCTCTGACCTCAAAACAAACACTGGAATTTTCACTTTACTGAGCTATTAAATTCTTTTTTGTTGTTATTGTTCAACCCAATGTGAAATGAGATTTGGGTCAGAAGTAAAGTTTGGATAGCTCAAAAGAACTGTGCCCCATGCTGATTAGATAGGAATAAAATTTCATTTACATACATCTGTATGGGATTTCTTCCCATTCCTGGGGCTCTACAAAGCATTTTCTTGTCAATCTTCCTGGACTCTGCATTGGCCTATTTTATTACCTCCAAAGTCCACATTGTTAGACTCAGAGCTCTCCTTTATCTAAGGGTGGAGTCCATGCTTAGGTAGATAAAGTTCCTTGCCTAAACATTAAAATTTCTCATGTAATTAAATTTTTTTCAAAATGACAAGTTTACAACCAGAATATATTTCTTTCTCTCTTTTTTAACAAAGCCTTGAATATAAGTAAAGCAGACATTCTTCAGAGACATATGTTTTGCTCAAGAAATATAGAACTTTTAATTAATACTATGTTTCTTTATCATAAAGAAGAGGATGTGTATCACATATTAGAATTTATTCTCATTTTTGGCTCATAAATTTGCTGCATGGAATTTTATAAACTATATTTTATAAACTATATTGTAATAACCAGGAACCACAAGTGATATGTCTCATAGATCGGGTTATTATTTTCAATTCATCATTCTTCTGTAATAGGATTACACACCTATCTTCTTTGCCATGAGACTTTATAATGATTCCCAGGAGAGCTTCTGATATATACAGTCCCACCCCACTGATGTTGAACTTAGCCATAAGATTTATTTTGGTTAACGAAATATTGGTAGACATTCCACAAACAGTGTATTTGTATAATTTTGCTTGGCTGTTGAGCTTCTGCCACCTTGCCTGAAAACAGGATGATCAGAATAGCTACCGGATCCAAGAAAATTGAGGAAACACATGGAGGAGACCTTAACTCTCCCCACACATAAAGCCAAGTCTACCTGATATCAGATGAGCTCAATAGAATCACAGACTACCCACAGAACCATGAGTGAAAATAAATGCTTATTGTGATAAGTCACTACATTTTGGAGTTATTTGTTATGTAGTATTACTGTATCAGTAGCTGACTAATATAGCCCAACATTATTATTAGAAAGTAATGCTAAAAATAACACTTTTTTTTTTTTTTTTGAGTCGGAGTCTCACTCTGTCGCTCAGACTGGAATGCAGTGGCCGCTCCCGGCCACCGCAGCCTCGACCTGCTGGGCTCCGGCAATCCTTCCGCCTCAGCCTTCCAAGTAGCCGGAATTACAGGCATGAGCTACCACGCCCGGCTGATTTTTTGATTTATTGTAGAGATGAGGTCTCGCTGCCCAGGCGGGTCTCGAACCCGCGGGCTCAGGCAATCCACTCACCTCAGCCTCCCAAAGGCGCGGGATTACAGGCTGAACCACCGAGCCCGGCTAAAAAATAACACTTTTTCCTTTAAAGTGTTAAGATGTCAAGTATTCTGTCTCCGATAAATTGTATTATTTTTGGGACTCTAAAGTATTTTGTAATCAAATTGCATTACCTTTGTAATATAGTACTTAGCATGGCAAGTTGGAAGACATTCAAAGATATACCAAGAGACTCTAGAACAGAGTTCTAATCATGGTCTAGCCACTATAAGTTATGTGTCTTCCACAAGTCACATAACCTTTCTAAACCTCTTGATTATCTATAAAATGAGGGTGGAACTAGATTCTCTACAGCCAGGTGTCATAGTTGTGCTCTTCAAATTCATGTAAAGTGTATACATAAAAATGAAAATTAACGTTATGTTATATATGCTAAAAGATTTTCAAATATAGATAAAGTAAGAATTCAAGTTATAAAAATTCTGGGTACTTTAAAAAAAATGTTCCTGAGTTTTTTAGATACATGAGATACAAGTTTTATTTTTTTTATTTTTTTATTTTTTGGAGTTGGAGTCTCACTCTGTTGACCAGGCTGGGGTACAATGGCACACTCACAGCTACCCCAGCACTGACCTGCTGGGTTTTGGCAATCCTTCTGCCTCAGCCTTCCAAGTAGCCAGAACTACAGGCATGCGCTACCACACCTAACTAATTTTTTTGATGTATTACAGAGATGAGGTCTCACCAAGTTGCCTGGGCTGGTCGCGAACCCACGGGCTCAGGCAATCCACTTGCCTTGGCCTCCCAAAGTGCTGCCGTGACTGGCTGAGTCACGGCAATATATGAGATATATGTATCAGTACGTTTCTTAGATTTAACCTGGCTGCATCTTATAAGTCTACAATGTCATAATTTCAATTTTTTTTGTGAATATGCTAGAATAGAGAAAGTCACTTAAAAAAACATGTATTGATCTCCCAGGCTGTGCTCAGTATACATGCATGGCAAACACTTAGTCTGCCATAACAGAATACCACAAACTGAGTGGTTTAAACAGCAAAACTGGTTTTTCTTACAGGTTTAGAAATGCAAAGTCAGGGTACCAGCTGGTTGGTTTGTGGTGAGGGCTCTCTCTTTGGGTTGCAGATGGCTGACTTCTTGCTGTGTCTTCCTATGGCCCTTCCTCTGTGCAGTGCTAACAGAGAAGAGATCTCTGGTGTCTCTTTCTCTTTTCATAAGGACACCAATCCTATCAGATTAGGGCCTTACCTTATGACCTCATATACCCTTAGCTACTTCCTTAAAACCTCTCTCCAAATACACTCACACTGGGATTAGGACTTCACATTTGCATTTTGTTGGGGCACATTTCAGTCTATAACAGCACATATAACGAAAGGATAAGTTAATGGAGAGAACACAGATTCCAGTTTCAGACAGGGCAAAGATTAGGAAAAGACCCAGTCACCTAAGTTATCTCCAAGTTCTTTCCCATAGAAAAATGACTTATGGGCAGTAAAACACAAGGAAATCACATGTTTACTGACTATGCTTCATCTCTTTGCTAGGAGGCCAATCTTTGGATTTGGTGGTGAAGAACTGCTGCAACTTTGCCAAATGTTTCAAATCATTCTTTATGGAGAAATGTGACCATTTCCCTGCACAGACACGTCCTGACATGCAAGCTCTGCACTACATATCACGGATACGTCAGAACTTCAACTCCATCCTATTCCTGCATTCTCACCAGGGTCAAAAGCAACACACTGAAAGTCCACATACATGTGCTCAGACTATCCTATGTTGGATAACCTGAGCAATCCTGGCCCTACCACATGGAGCAAGTATGACATACTGAACCCTCTCAGCATTTCATCAAGCATACACTATCACTATGTCTGGAACAAAATTGCTGAACCACGAGTTCAATCTCTTGACGGTGTTCTTCTTCCAATTCTTTCACTTTTAACGTCACCCATTTGTTTATTTGATGCCTTTGCACTCTAGTCTTTTTTTTTCTAGCAGGAATGTAGAATAACTCAAATTATAATATTGCAGTCACACAACGGGGAGGCTGCAGTTAGCCTAAATGTAATTATATACACAGAGACACTATGGAGTCAGAGACACCTTGAGATTTGCTTTAAGATGACAGCCAACGTTTTCGTAAACAAGAGAACTTTCACATTGCAAGCATAGCATCAATGGAAACTTCCTTTTATGGAAAAGAACTTTTGAGACACCTTGGGTATTAGTGAATTTCATAACTTCGGGTGAATTTCTTAGCCTTTGAAAGCTTCACTTTCCTTCACAATGAAATGAAGAGGAAAATACTCATTTTGTAAAGCAGGAGTTCTCAAAGTTTGACATTAGCTTGAGCAAATTACCTGGAGCACTTATTAGAAATGTAGACTACTAGGGCATGTCCAGACACACAATGTATACAACCCAAGAAGCACCCCAAGAGGTAACACTGTAGGCATTACTAAAGCCCTGGTTTGAGAAATATTATTGTTAAAAAAATTAAATGAGAAAATACCAAGTATATATTCCTTTTCCTGTACATGAACGATAATTACTATTTAGAACAGTTATTCATTAAAAAAAAAGCAAAACTCAAATCTGAGAACAAGAGATGGTGAGACTACCAACCATGCTGCCCATCGAAAGTGGACTGGAGAAAGAAAATGTGGTACATACCCACAATGGAGTATTGTGCACTCATAAAGAAGGACAAAATCATGGATTCTGTAGCAAATTGGATGGAGTTGGAGACCATCACACTAAGTGAACTATCACAGAAACAATGAACTGAACATCACATGTTCTCACTCATAAATGGGCCCTGAACACTAGTCATATTAGCACAAGGGAGGGATCAGCAGTCGATGGGCACTGCTAGGGGAGGGAGGGAGACAGGAGGGTGACGGGCACATGACACTACCAGGAGGAGTGAGGGCCAGTTAGAAGCTCTAACTTCACCCGCACGCAGCCTGTTTACGTAGTTCACCCTCACTTGTATCCCATATCTCTATAATTAAAAAAAAGAAAGAAAAGGAGATGGTAGCTGCTTTTGAGAGGCATTTAAACCTCCCCCAAACCCCTCTAATCAAAATAACAAGTATGTATCTAGAATGCAAACAAACTAGCACAAAATCAAGTAGTCTGTACTGGAACAGACTATGCAAAATGCAGGCCAGTTGCTCTACTCTCTTGTAAGAGGTCTTAGCGTGTTGTCAGAGTCACAGGTCCCTACTGGAGGCTTGTTATACATAAGCAACCATGCCGTGTAGAGTGCGACCCTGCTACCTTAGCCACAACTGACTAGGCCAGAGGAATATGCCTGGTCTACAGGTCTCCAGGTGTCCCGTGGCCTATGGGGTGAGCGGCCCAGTTCAACAGCGCAAGAGGTGCACCCTATACTGGAGTGAAACTTCTTGACCCAATCAGTTCTCTCCTTGAGAGTTCCAATATGAGCCAATCCAAGAAAAATGCTGAAGTGGTGCTCTATCCATCTCCAAGGTCCTCAGCTCACACGCACATACTTGTGTGCGCCCTTCCCTGGAGTTTTCCTTCCAATAGCCAGAGAGCCAGAAGTGCCTAGAAGTTCATGCACCTCCAGTCATTTAACCAGTGGCTGATAGGTGTGGGAGAAGGAATGTCCCAGCTCCTTGCCTCTAGTTTGTGTACCTAAATCATTGCTTACACCCCCAAGCTCCCCCACTACAGCTGGGCTAAAGGACCGTCCAAGGTCTCTGCCTGAGATTGCATCCTTGCTTGGCTTCTTTCCTTTCCTTGACCTTCTCACTCCCCTACCGATTATTCTTAAGGGCACTTTCTTAATAAGTCATCTTAATAAATCCCACAAAAGTTCAACTCAGAGTGCGCTTCTGAGGAAACTTATTTAAGACAAGTGCACAGAGATTTCATGAGAAGCCAAGAGATATTCAAGAGAGGGCAATCATTAAGCAGAAGCCACAAAGCAGTTGGAGCCATAAGCAAGCATATGTTAAAAAGAGTCTAGGAGACCGGGCTCGGTGGCTCAGCTTGTAATCCCAGCACTTTGGGAGGCTGAGGTGAGTGGATTGCCTGAGCCTGCGGGTTCGAGACCAGCCCGGGCAACTTGGCGAGACTTCGTTATACATAAGCAACCATGCCGTTATACATAAATAAATTTTAAAAAAGAAATTAGCCAAGTGTGGTAGTGCGTGCCTGTAGTTCCAGCTACTTGGAAGGCTGAGGCGGAAGGATCGCTGGAGCCCACCCAGCAGGTTGAAGCTGCGGTGGCCATGAGTGTGCCACTGCACACCAGCTTGGGCGACAAGAGTGAGACTCCAACTCAAAAAAAAAAAAGAGTCTAGGAGAAGAAGAATAGCAAGTAAATTCCAGGGTAAAGCCAGGAGACGAAGTCACAGAGGGTAACCAAGACAGAACAGCAGAGCAAGTATCTGGACAGGGCATGGGGCACATAATGACAGAGTGCAGGGAAGATGACAGGTCGTGCTGTTGGCCTAGCAGAGTTTCCTTGAGCTACCAGAACTTCTGTGTCCTGAAATAACTTCCTGTTTTCTGTGAGGTCTGGTTGTGCAGCTGCAAAGATATCTTCCTGTCTCTCTTACTCCTCTGTGCATCCTTTCAATAAACTCTGTTACTCAGTAACCCAAATACAACTCTGTTCTTTGAAAACCCAAGAGCCTAAGAAACCCACACCATCAGAATTAGAATGAACACTCCAATCATAAATGCATTTGCAACGCTTTAGAGGTTTAGAATTTTTTATAATAAATATGTTCCTTCAGCTCCTTTTAATTTTGTTTTTATTATCAAAATTATAATGTGGTTTTCTGTTTTATAACTACTAGCTAATGTGCCCTCCATTCTTTATTGTGTCACTAATTTAATAACCAACAAAATCCCTTCTAATTCTTCAGCAAACGAATTTGTTCTGAGTAATTATTAAGTGGAATGCATTTCTTCAGTATAATATTTATTGTGCCTAAATTTAAAATTAAACATTTGAGACATCAATGACTTACAATGAAAAGATGTAGGGAGATCTTTAAAAATGTACACTTCTGAAACCCAGTATCTATTAAATTATCTCATTAAGCCGGAGTCCCTAATTCAACAGGTGTCTGTTTTCTTGATACCTGTCGCACGAGATTCTTTATATTTTCTAAGTTTTGTTTTATAAACTGCCCTCAGCTTCACTCTGACTTACTTAATGCTCCACCACATAAGAACGTAATTTACTAAATTAGCTTACAAATATGATGTAGTTACTGATTCTGTGATTGCTTGGATTCATATTTAAAAGGAAAAAGTGTACAGGGATAGTACCACAGCCAGAGCATTGTAACTGTAGTTAAAGCACATTGGAAGAAAGAACAAGTGCCTTTGCCATGAGGATGTGAAACACTCATTGGCTGAAGTCGTCCTGGAGCTGAATTTGGGTCAAATCCTTACTTGTAGGAAATCTAAGGCTGTTGCAGAAAGGAAGTTGGACCAGGAGCTAGAGAGAAAAAGAGAATTCTCCATCATATTTAGGATGTAGAGTTCTGGCCAAGAGGAAAGCCATCCGAGTACAGTCATTCGCCCTTAGTGTGCATATGAGGCAGAATTAGTACCAAATCATCTGAAACTTGAAGCATACATATGCAACTATAACTTGTCAAGATATAACTTTTAAGTAAATAAATAAAGGCACATACCCTAGGGCACAGAAAAATAAAATAAAATAATGTATAGACTGGGCTCAGTGGCTCAGCTTGTAATCCCAGCACTTTGGGAGGCTGAGACGAGTGGATTGCCTGAGCCCACAGATTCAAGACAACCAGCCTGGGCAACTTGACAAGACCTCATCTCTTCAATAAATCAAAAATTAGCTGGGCATGGTAGTGCATGCCTGTAGTTCTGTCTACTTGAAAGTTTGAGGCAGAATGATCGCTGGAGCCCAGCAGGTCGAGGCTACAGTGGCCATGAGTGTGCCAGTGCACTCCAGCCTGGGCAACAGAGTGAGATTCCAACTCAAAAAAAAAAGAATGTTTAAAAGTATTTTAAGGGAGGGAGAGTGGACATCTTTCCTTATTCAATTTTGACATGATTCAGATCTGATACCAGCCTTGAGCAGAGGTTGGCAATGTGTTTCTATAAAAAACTGAACAGTCATTATTTTAGGCTTTGTGAACCATAAAGTTCAACCACTTTAGTATTTATTGGCTAAAGTAACTTATGTATTCGTCTGCTCCCAGAAAGTTTTCAGGAGAAGGTGGACCAGGAAGGCACAAAACTTTATGCCTTTAAAACAAAATGAAATAATCACATTCTATCAGGGAACTTGTTTGCTTACAGTTACTTTATCTTGAGAAAATGTTTGACTGAATTTCTTTTTTTTTTTTTTTTTTGAGTTGTAGTCTCATTCTGTCCTGTTGTACTCCGGCGATCCTTCCGCCTCAGTCTTCCAAGGAGCTGGAACTACAGGTGTGCACTACCATGCCCAGCTAACTTTTTTTTTTTTTCTAGAGATGAGGTCTCGCCAAGTTGCCCAGGCGGGTCTCGAACCCGCGGGCTCAGGCAATCCACTCACCTCAACCTCCCAAGACGCAGGATTACAGGCTGAGCCACTGAGCCCATCCTTGACTGAATTTCTTACGCCCCCCATAAAAAAATTCTTTCATCACTTCAAAGGTACTTTCATGAAGTTCATGATCTAGAATAGACAATCTAGGGGGTATGCTAAATTGAACAGTAGAAGAGTTGGGTTTTTTTTCTTTAGGAACAAATTTGCATGAATTTAATATAGATGACCTCATTTTCTGAGCAACCAGCAAATAAAACTATAGATGTTAATGGTTTCCATAACATTGGAGAGTACTATTCCAATAATTAGGCTTAAGAACATACAATCAGTGAAGGCAATTCTGCCTCATTGAGAATGTGAAAAGACTGTCTTAAATGCAAAATTAGTACCCTAGCTTCACTCATAAGGGAAATGCAAATTAAAACTACCAGTTTACACCTCATTTGTTGGCCAAAAGCCAACAGTTTGCTAACACACTCTGTTGGTGAGCACTGCAAAATAGGCTTCTCACACATCGTGGGAATGCAATTGGTACAGCCCTGTATGGAGAACAATTTATCTGTTGAAATTACAAACAGACATACCCATACCAAATTTCATTTATGGTAATTTCTCCAACCAGCACACTTGCACTTGGGCAAAATTACTTCTGTGTAAGTTTATTCATTACAGCCTTATTTGTAATAGCACAAGACTGGTAACGGCCCAAACATTTCACCAATGGGTTATTGATTGAATTAATTATGGTACATCCTCTGGGATACTATGAAGCTATAAAAGCGTGTAAAAAAGCTCTCTGTGAGCTGATGTGAGTAGAACTTGAAGATAAATGTTTAGAAAAAAATAATCAAGATGGGGAGAAGTGTGCAGAGCATGGAAAAAATGGAAAAATGAGAAAATCGGTTCACCTGTGTTTGTTTTTCCACAAAGAATGTTGAAAGGATATAAAAGGAAATAATGAAAATGATAGCCTAGAGGCAAGAGGAGAGGGAAGCACTTAGCTGGCAGGAGACAGGCTGGGAGGCAGAGTCTTCACCATGAATGTATTACCTCTGTATAGAATTGAGAAAGATAAAATAATAAAATCAATTATTGAGCACAGGCTGGAAAATATTAGCTCCAAAGTTTGCATCACTTTGGAGATAAGGAATGCTCTAGTTCAAGGGTTTGCAAACTACAGCTTTCCGGCCAGATCTGGCTTGCTGTCTGTTTTGGTAAATAGAGTTTTCTTGGAACACAGCCACCCCATTCATTTATGTATCATCTATGGCTGCTTTTACACAACGATGGCAAATGGAGTGGTTGAACTTTGACTCATGAAACCTAAAAGAGTCACCGTTCGGTTTTTTTGTAGAAACACTTCGCCAACTTCTGCTCAAGGTTGGTATCAGATCTGAATCATGTCAAAAGTGAATAAGGAAAGGTGTCCACTCTCCCTCCCTTAAAATACTTTTATACATTCTTCATATTTTATTTTTTTGTGCCCTAGGGCATGTGCCTTTATTTATTTACTTAAAAATTATACATTAGCTGAGCATTGTGGCTCAAGTCTGTAATCCCAGAACTTTGGGAGGCGAGGCAAGAGGATTGCCTGAGCCCGTGGGTTCAAGACCCGCCTGAGTAACTTGGCAAGACCTCATCTCTATAATAAATCAAAAAATTAGCCCAGTGTGGTAGTGCATACCTGTAGTTCTGGCTACTTGGAAGGCTGAGGCGGAAGGATTGCCTGAGTCCAGTAGGTTGAGGCTGTGGTGGCCGTGAGCGTGCCACTGCACTCCAGCCTGGGCAACAGAGTGAGACTTCAACTCAAAAAAAAAAAAATTATATATTGACAAGTTATAGTTGCCTATACATGCTTCAAATTTCAGATGATTTGGTGCTAATTCTGCCTCATAAGTACACTATGGGTGAATGAGTATACTCAGATTGCTTTCCTCTTGGTCAAAATTCTACATTCTAAATATGATGGAGAATTATCTTTTCCCCTCTAGCACCCGGACCTACTTCCTCTCTGCAACAGACTTCGATTTCCTACAAGTAAGTTTTAACCCAAATCCAGCTCCAGGATGGCTTAAGCCAATGAGTGTTTCTCATCCTCATGGCAAAGGCACTTGGTCAGGAATGGGCAGATGATCTAAATCAGACCAGTCAGAGCTACTGAAACCCAATTTCAGGATTTTTGTTTGAGTTGGCAGGAAAGCCAAGCCTGAAGAAGTGAAGCTGTAATGCTGAGCAATATAAAGTCAATATAATTATGAGAGGTGGTGGTCCCAATGAGACTTAAGAGGGAGTCTGCTAAAGTAATTTCTGGAAAAACGTTTGTTTTCCTTAAAAAAAAAAGAAGAAGAAGAAGAAGATGTGTGATCGCCATCTCCCTTTCTCCTATCCTTCTGCTTCAAATGCTGATGTGATATCTGGAGTTGCAGCAGCTGTCTTATAATAGTGAGGCAACAGCAGAGAGGCTGAAACCAATATAGTAAGAGAATCAAGAGTATATTACTGAGTTCAGTTGGGGAAATAACATTACTCTAGGTGCTTCAGGAACAATGGGCTTAATATAGAAGTGATCACTAACACAAATGTTGAAAGACCCTAGGGAACAAAGATCAGGGAAGTTACTGTCTGAAGGTCAGTGTTGGGGTAGGAGATTTTGAAAGTCTCAGCCTGAAAGACCGAAGCAGGAAGTTCTCCAAAGCTCTCTAGGAAACTGCTTCAATCCACAATAATCTCCAAAAATCGCGCGGAAACTGTCTTAGTCTACGACAATTATGTAAGTGGTTCTCACATCAGCCAAAATATAGATCTTACATTTGCCCATTCTTCCTCTTCTGTCTGAAACCTCCTTTCTGTCTTTTTCATCTTCCAAATATTGGCTGAGCTCCCCTCACTGAACAAACTCTAACGTGGAGCCACACAGTGGAGAGAATCTGGGAAGAGTCGTTTCCAGCTTTTCCTACACAATGCAGAGGAGACCCTAGGAGCAGAGAGAGTTGACAGCAGAGAATCCAGCACAGAGTGTAAGACAAAAAAACCCGAAAGCTTTGTTGAGCAACGGAATCAATGCCAGCAACCACCTTTCGCTGGATTTCATTTTATGGGAGAAAACAAATCCCTATTTCTTTAAGCTACTATCCTTTGGCCCTTCTGTTACTTGCAGTCAAACGCAGGGCCCACTGATACAACTTTCTCTTCTGGAAACCATGAAATAGTAAACACAGAAATATGAACTTCCAGAAGTACGAAAATAGAAAATTAATTTGTTGGGTATGACCCGGAATCTTAAGACGGGAGTGTGTCATTGTTTCAATGGCAGCAGATGAAGATCATGTGGCAGTGCGTCTCAACTCCAGATGAATGGCTCATTCCCTTACTTGGCTTTCTGTGGTTGTTGTTTTGTTGTTTTTGTTTTGCTTTGTTTAGAGACGGGTCTCGCTGTGTTGCCCAGGCTGGTTTCAAATCCCTCAGCTCAAGCAATCCTCCTTCCTCTGTATCCCAAAGTGCTTGGGTTACAGGCATGAGCCACTGGCACCCAGCCTTTCTCCGCTTCTAATACGCTCTTTCCACCCTGCAAATCTCACTTGCCCAAATTTTACCTGTTAGACTAAGCCAATCACTTCATGAAAATGTCCTTCACTGTGGCCCAGGTACAAGCTCTCCCTCTTCTCAGTGATCATGATAGAGAACATTCTCTGCCTCATACTGGATTGCGAGCTGGATTAGACCGTCATCACTTCACTCCTCTACCACAAGGTCAGCGCACTCTGGCCTGCGGGCGTGGCTTGTTTATTGGAGAACAGGCATGCCTATTCCCTTACGTGTCGTCTATGGGAATAGACAATTTATTATATTGCAAAGGCAGAGTTGAGTAGGTGCCTGAGACAGTAAGACCCACAAAGCTGAAAATATGTACTGTGTAGCCCTTTACAGAAAAAGTTGCAGACCCCAGTTCTATTAGACTATAAATTGCAGAGTATTATTCATTTTCATGTCCAATACAGCACTTAGATACTATCTAACTTTGCAAGGTGTTTTGAGGCAGGCATTTTCCAGTTTAAAGAACCAGAGAAGCATTCAGATGGGC
This sequence comes from Carlito syrichta, assembly GCF_000164805.1. Classification (NCBI taxonomy): domain Eukaryota; kingdom Metazoa; phylum Chordata; class Mammalia; order Primates; family Tarsiidae; genus Carlito; species Carlito syrichta. The sequence continues at coordinate 95,246 of NW_007248607.1, forward strand.
TCAGGTCATGAAGAATTATTTTAAGATTATCCCGAGACTTAAGAGCCATAGTCCATCTGTCATTGTTCTGGATATAGCAATATTACCAGTAAGATTAATAACCAACCTGTCTTGAATGCTTCCTTTGTGCCAGGCACTGTTCTAAGTTCTTTACTTGTATAGATTCATTTATTTCTTATTACCACCCTAAGAGATGGTATAATCCTTATCCTCACTTTTTTTTTTTTTTTTGAGTTGGAGTCTCACTCTGTCACCCAGACTGGAGTGTAGTGGCCGCTCCTGGCCACCGCAGCCTCGACCTGCTGGGCTCCGGCGATCCTTCCCCCTCAGCCTTCCAAGTAGCCGGAATTACAGGCATGCGCTACCACGTCCGGCTGATTTTTTTTTTTTATTGTAGAGATGAGGTCTCGCTGTCCGGGCGGGTCTCGAACCCGCAGGCTCAGGCAATCCACTCACCTCAGCCTCCCAAAGGCGCGGGATTACAGGCTGAGCCACTGAGCCCGGCTCTTATCCACACTTTAGAGATGAGGATACCAAGGTGCAGAGGGATGAAGTAACTTGCCAAAGGCCATGTGACTCGGAAGAAGTGGAAAGAAGTGGTGCTTGGCAGTCTCCCAAGCCTGCATTCTCAGCCACCACACAACACCACTTTCCTGGCGATAGAATTAGGATTTCACAAGCTCAGAGGTAGGTTCCTCCCTTTCTGCTTCTCTCCACTACTAGGGCTAGAGGCCACCCGACAGATACTCTGGCAGATGCTCGTCAGAAGGGGACAACAGAAGAGTCAAGAAGTCCCTCAGTCACCAAATATCATTGCCAGTGATGTGCCAGACTCCAGCAACCTCCTAGTGTAGTATATCTTAGTACAAGCAAAGGTGTCAAGTCGTTTTTGTTTCTCTAGGAAGGATGAAATCCTCTCTTAGACCTGTGCCATTCCTGAAGCATCATTCAGTACTTAAATCTTTTCTTCATCATGGTGGGAAATGCTAGGGACTGTGGATCAGTAACTTAGTTCCTGGTCTGACTCAGTCCTCTGTGCTTTTAAAACCAGACTTAAAGAGAGAGTCTACATTCCCTGCCTCCATGACCTTTGTCACTAAGCTCTCCTCACCTGATGCCACCTGGTTTCTGTCCCTATGACTAAAATTGGCCTTGCTAAATTAACTGGTGAGCTCCTGGTTGCCAAAAGAAAGGGTCACCTTTTGGCTGTGTCTTACTCCACTGTGAGTGCCTTGTGTTGCTGCTGACTTCACTTGTTGGAACATCATTCTCCCTGCTGTTCATTTTTCTCTTTGGTTGCTCTATCTTGGGCTCCCAAAAGGCGCATCTTACAGCTTAATTTGGGAGTTCCTTGGGGCTCTATCCTCAACCCTTCTCTCATACCTCTAAGTCTGATTCCAGCCACATTTCTTCCATGGCCGCAGAATCCCAAAGCTTTATCCCCAGAAAAAATGCTTCCTCCCATCAGTTCTCTTTATCCAAAGGTCTGGGAGCCACCTCCTCTTGGTTGTCCTAAAATATGACACGTCCAAAGCTGATTTGATCATCTTCCCTCTGAACCTGCTCCTTGTCATGTGCGCCCCATTTCTGAGATACCATCTTCTATCCACATGACCAGGCTAGAAACTCCAGATTCTTTATAACCCCTACTTCTTTTACTTCACCCCAACCAGCAATTTCGAGATTCTGCCATGTTGATCCCAACCCCACCTGTCCCCTTCTTTGGGCCGCACCACTGCAGTCTGGGCACCCGATTCGCTCGCCCAAACTTCTGCAAATGCCTCCTTACTGGCTTCCCTGCTCCCACTCTCACCCTTACCAGTCCACCTCCTGCATACTGCTGTCAGCATTTTTTCTTCCACGTTACTGCTGTTCAAAATGCTTCGGTGAGTCCCAGCTACTTACAGGTTAATATCTACACGCCTTAACCAGGCAGACAAGTCCTTGATTATCTGGTTCTTATCTCCCTTTCAGTCTCATCTTCCAAAGGACCCTCCTTAACGCTAAACTTTGTGTGTCAGCATTGAAGGACTTCCTTGCTCCTGCTGGGAATCCCCCATCCCTCTTCCTGGTGTGTCTGGTGAACTTGTGCTCATCCCTCACGTTTCAGCTCAAATATTACCTTCCCTTGGGAGCCCTGAGCAGGGCCTGCTCAAACACATGGCCTATTGTTTGACTCTCCGACTCTCCAGAGATTTGAACTCAGTGAGGACATTATAGGAACCGAACAGGATCAAGAAGCTCAAGCTGAGGAAGGCAAACAACACACTCAAGCTGGAAACCACTTTTCTACGTTAACGGACTGGAAATTGAGAAATCATAAGGTTGCTATTGACTGACTGATTGATTTGTTGAGTCGGGGTCTCACTCTTGTCACCCAGGCTGGCACTGCCATGGCTCACTGCAGCCTCAACCTCCTGGCTCAAGTGATTGCCCCAGTTTGGTCTGCCAAAGGGCTGAGATCACAAGTGTGAGCCACTGTGCCCGTCCCTATTTTGAAAATTAGTTAATTAATTATATTTTTTGTTGTTGAGACTCGCCATGATGATCAGGCTGGTCTTGAATTCCTGGCCTCAAGCAATCCTCCTGCCTTGGCATCCCAAAGTGTTGAGATTACCAGCATGATCCTCCATACCCAGTGCAATTTATTTTTATGGGTTCCTTAGTGATTCCATAGTAATATATTTCTCACAGCTGGGCATGGTGGCTCACACCCAGCCCATTGAGGCCAAGATGGAAGGATTGCTTGAGCCCGGGAGTTCAAGACCAGCCTAGGCAACAAAAGGAGACCCCCATATCTGTAAAAAATAAAAAATAAAAATTAGCCAGGCATGGTGCCATGAACTTGTAGTCCCAGCTACTTGGGAGTCCCAGCTACTGAATCGGAAGAGTGGCCTGAGCCCAGGAGGTAGAGGCTGAGGTGAGCCGTGAACGTGCTACTGCACTCCAGCCAGCGCAGCAGAGTGAGACCCCAACTCAAAAGCAAAAACAAAACAAAAAATGCGTTCCACATTTCAGCCTTGGTAGTCTTTTCAAAACACACATCTCTCACTCCATCTCAACATACCACATCCTGCTTAAAGTCCTTTAGGGTTTCCCATATTCTCAAGTTAAAATGAAGCAAAAAAAAATCTCAACATGACTTACACTAGCTGACCATTCCTTTGACTCCTGCCCAATCTTGTCCCACTCTCTGTGTCACAGCTACACTGGCTCTTTTCTGGGTTCCTAGTACTTGCTACCACCACCACTCCCAACCCCCCCCCCACAAACACACACACTGCAGGGTCTTTGCATGCGCTTCTCTGTCTGGAAAACTCTCTCCACTCTTCCCTGATTGTTCATTGTTCATCCTTACCCCTAATGCTGCTTCCTCAGGGCAATGGTTCCCGTCCTCCTGTGTACCTCAAATCCTTCATGTACTCCCTCCTCCACGGCGTCTGTCACATTGCATTTTGGCACTTAACGATGTGATGATATGGCTAATGCCTACCTCTCCAGGGCTGGCTGTGAACTCTGTGGGAGCAGGACCTCACCTCTCATGTCCCCTGCTGCATCACAATGCACCCAGTGCCCGCACAGAACTTGGCACCGAGAAGGAGCTCAATCCCTACCTGCCGAATGGGTGAGTGAATAGGATCAAGAATCTAAGAGTTTTCATGCTGCTTCTACCCTCACCACTACCTTGTTCCTTAATAAATTTTCCAAAGTGTTTTTGGATAAGAGATCTCATTTAATATTAACAACCGACTTTAAGAGGGAAGAGCGGTCAGGCTCGGTAGCTCAGCCTACAATCCCAGCACTTTGGGAGGCCGAGGTAAGTGGACGGCCTGAGCCTATGGGTTCGAGACCAGCCTGGGCAACTTGCCAAGACCTCGTCTCTACAATAAATCAAAAATTAGCTGGGCATGACAGCACACACCTGTAGTTCCGGCTACTTGGAAGGCTGAGACGGAAGGATTGCTGGAGCCCAGCAGGTTGAGGCTGTGGTGGCTGTGAGTGTGCCACTGCACTTCAGCCTGGGAGAGAAAGAGACTCCAACACACAAACACACACACACACACACACGAGTGAAAGGGCAACCCATGCAGGTGACTTGTTCAAAGTGACGTGGTTAGTAAGCAGCAATTTGGACTAGAACTGAGCCCTGTCAATTTTCAGACCAGGCCTCTGCCCATCACGTAGCTAAACATGGAAGCAAAGAATAACGTGGATCTTAATAGGGAACATCCATACAAAGGCGACAAAAATGGAAATAACCAAACCAATGAAAATAAAGACACAAAGTCAATTTTGTTGTTTGAGACTGATAGTACCTTGGGACACGGGTCAAATATTCTAAATGCTGTCATTTTAGCATGTCCTGTTTGGGCCCTGAGGAAGGGCATGTCACCTTTCTCCGTACAAGAGGGGCAGTTAATATTCTATCCTAATTCTCATTAAAAGTTAGATGTCCGATATATGTCAGCCGTTAAATTGTTGATGAAGTCTACCTCTGGAAACCTTTTCATCCTTCCCTTAATGAGATTATTTATTTTATGTTTGGTAAGAAAATGAGAGAAAAGTTAATCACTTAGAGGGTTCAAAGGGTAACCCGAGTCATTAGCTTCAAAGAGCTACCTCAAACTAGGTACATTTGTTCATTGATCTAACACTTTTGAAAAGACCCACTATTTCAACACGATTCGTAGTCTAAAGAGAAAAATTTTAAACGACTTAAGAAGACTCAGGGCCTTCAGAACTGCACACGAAGCGTCCCTTTACATTCAGGTGCTCCTCACCTCATACAGTGGACAGTGAACTACGAGTGGACATGAAGAATTAGCCCAGACTTTATTTACCGAGCACGGAGCAGGCCGAAAGCTCCGTGCCTTCCGCGGGGTTTCTATCACTGCAAGACTAGTCTTCCCACGACCCCACGGATGTTTATACCCGTTTCGCCCCGAGCTCAGTCGGCCTGGTGGCACTTTGTTGGACAATCGGGGACGCGGGGACAGGGGGGGAAGGTATGCAACATGACCCGGACGTCCAGAGACCGGGGCACAGGGATCCTCGCTGCGTTCCCGGTGAGACCCGGGGACAGCCGAGAGTCCGGGGGAAAGCGAAGTCGCTCCGCTCGTCCGCGTGCGGCCGTTCACCGTGAATCCCGGCATTTCCCGGAGTTCCCGGGCACCGGCGCCGCTCTTGCAAG
>NW_007248607.1:100682-100935 GCF_000164805.1 Carlito syrichta
GTTAAAAGTCACGACCGCGGAGCGCCCCGCGAGCGCCCGGACGGCCCGCCGCGCCGCGCTCCCCGCGCCCCTCCGCCTGAGCCAGACCCCTCGGCCCGGCTCAGCCCCATGCGCCTCGCGGAGCCGCCCAGTGCCCTTCCTCGCCGACCGCACGGGCGCGCGAAACCGCGTCTTTCCACTGACAATGAAGCCGCAGCCGCGCAGCCCCGGCGGCTCCGGGCGAATGGGCGCGAGGCCGGGAGGGGGAGGGGGA
>NW_007248607.1:102191-185314 GCF_000164805.1 Carlito syrichta
GCGGGAGCCGAGGCCAGCGGCGCCGGGGCTCGGCCGCGCGTTTGGCGCTTGCCCGGCCTCTCTGGCCGCTTGCTTTACGCGAGAAGGAAAGGAGAGTGGGGTGTCGGAGGGAAGGAAGCAGAATCCCCGAAAGCGATCCGAGAGCTCGCGACTCTTATCTGTTTCGCACGAGGTGTTTTCTGGAGCGGCTTTCCACTCGGCACCTCACTGTGCGCCTGTCATCCCGGGTGGCTTTTTAAGAGCGAGATCGTGACTCTGGTAGCCAAACTGTCACCTCCAGCGTGTTCCGCACGATGTCCGAAAGCGCTGCATTAGTTCCTTCGGTGGTCTCCGCGGGAAGGTTTGCGGGTGAGAGATCAAGCGACGCCTCACGGATGGGAGCCCCGGATTGGGATGCCGAATTTGCACGGAGTGTCAGGGGCTGACCTCGGTGTTTGAGGAAATTGCCCGCCTCTTAAGACCCCTAGCTAATTTAGGCACGATCCTGGTCTGTGAATTATCCATCTTGGAGGGTTGCTTTAACTTTTTTCCCAACTTGCCCAACCTGCGTTAAGGTTTTTCCACCTGAGAGTATCCCTTTTAAACTCGTTTATCTTGTTGACCTATCAACCTTGAGTTAATCTTACTTCCTTACCAGTAGACCTAATTAAACTTTAGGATATCTGTCTTATAATTTGAAATGCAAAGAGAATCGTCTTGAGACTTACTAACTACACAGATATGTTTTGGGGGGTGAGTTGCCTATGTATTAATATGCCGAATTAAAGTTCTCTTGTTACGGAGAGAAAAATTGAGACTGCAACACGTGTTAACACCAGAGAGGCCCACTCACGGAGAATTCAACGTAGATAAACAGTTAATTACTGTGACATTCTTCCATGAAATGTTTTAATCCCATTTTAGAAGTTTTGTTTTTTTCCTAACACCAGGTTTTTAAGAATAACCTTTATGTTACTTGAAATATAAAAGAAAACATATTAGTGCGGATTATTTATGAGCCTAGGAATATCTGTGAAGCCTTATTTGACTAGACACAGTATTGAGGTAGTGTTAGCTTTGAAACGCTTATGCAAATTAGGTAACAATGAAATTCGAACCAGAAAATAAAACTGTTGGTATTTACTGAACAATGTGAAAAGAGAAAGTCCTGACTTTTCATATTAAAACCGCTGAAGGGCATGGTTGATTGACCAAACATTTCAGGTAACAAGAATTGTGAATATTTTCAGAGTGACATTTTTACAAATGAAGGCATAGTGTTGTTTGATAGTAACTCTGGGTCTGAAATCAAGGATTGCAGAAAAATTCACAACTGAAAGATGAGATGAGATGAGTTTTGTTATTTTTCCTTATTTTTGGAGGAAGATTAGAAATCTGCATTCAGCCAGAGAGCACTACTAACATTGAATAATGTAATAATGAAAAGGCTTTACTTGGTTGCATCACAGATAAAGTGGTTTAAAAAAATTTCTTTAAGTATGGCTAAGAATTGAAAGTTGATTTCTTTCTCTAGTTTCAGGAATATACTTGGAGAGCATAACTCTTTCTCATCCACAAGAAAATCTGTTTTGCTTCATTTTTCTGTAAATTAAAATACATTTTGACACATTATCCTTTTGCTAAATTTATGCCATTTGAATTTTAACTCATACGCTTATCTAAAATTTGTATTTTACCTCATATATCCCTTCAGTCTTTAAGAGCTACTTAATTTTAGATATTCTGCTTACAGTTATAGTTGAAATATTTGCATTTATTCTTGATTAAATGTTTATACTTGTAATGTTAGATAATTTTGCATAGTGGTAAACAGATTTTTGCAACACAGACATTGTCCCTATACTTTATTATAAATGGAGACTTGTCATTTGTTCAGGTGACTTAATGAGAAAATCAGGTTTCAGACCAAAAAAAGTACTTTGTTTGCAACTTTTGTTTTTCTTTTCGAGTCTTTTGAAGATCTCAAGTAGTTAGGTATCTCATTCCTGCTTCTCATCTAATTCTTACAATTCTTGTTGAAAAAATTTAAAGTGGGAGTTGTAGATTGCCTGCCATTATTAGTTTGGATTTTTAAAGCAGTTTTCCTCCCATAGGCTGAACCACCTAACTGGTCTACAGTCTGATACTCTAGTGTTACCACTAGCTTGGCAGTTGCTCAGATTACCATCATATCATGTAGCAATGACATGAACCTTTAATAATATTTAAATGTTACTCTCAGGCTCTGAATGCACAAACCGGTTTATTCTGACCTGCTCACACCTTCCCTGACCCCTTTTTCCATATCTGTCACTGGTTTTACTTCTGAAGTCTTTTTTGTGAAGAGTTTACTTTGTCGGTGAGTTATTTCTTTAAATTTTATGGTAGTTTGTGAATTGTGTAAGACTTGTTAGCTGCCAAAAGTGACTTGTCACAAAGTTGTACTTGGTTTTTACTTTTGTCACCCAAGTTACTTTACAAATTTTACCATTCTAAGGGGTGGTATGTGGTGTTTAAAAATTTGTATTTATTGATGTACACTGCACTTTTTTAGAACTTTGCAGCATGTTTGTAGCAATCTCACCACTTGAGTAATTTTCTCTCTTATCAGTTAAGTTGATCAGATATGAAGAGTTTGAAAATATGTTGTCTGTACTTGCCAGACATTTGGTTGATCAACTAGTTTAACCGCACCTAACTTTATCTTTTTATCTGGAGCCAAAGATAGTTTCTGTGTATTTTTGATGTAACTATTAATACTTTTAGCCAGGTACTGTTCTACCATCATTATCCTGTTACACTGTGGTAGCTTTTCCCATGGAAGCAGTGTAGAAACTCACTCCCTGTGTAAGGAGAGCTGTCCTTTTCCCTGCCTTCACACATTGTTTAGTGGGTTCTCTCTGGAGAGAATTCTCTAAGCCTTAGGTTTTGCAGCAGGTGCCTTTTTGCACAGCAGAAAGTTGCAGTTTGGAGTTGAAACTTGGGATGTAGTTTTTTCACCGAAATATGGTATAATTAGGTTAATTAGTACAATTTTTTCAGGAGTGATAAACCTTTGGAACATAGGCAGTTTGTAACTTGGACACTCATTCCTCCACTTTGAGGTGTCCATGTTTTTCTTCACTTTGCAGATGACATAAAGAGACTTTGACCTCAGTTCTGAAGAAGCCAACATGGGTAACAAAACCAGTTTTAGAACACATATGTCCCCAAATCTTAAAAAGTCACTTTAACTCTGGGATTATTAGCAGCAGCAGTCTAGCTGCACTTCAGAGCCAGGTAGACTGTCTGTGATTTCGCTGGTAATTAAATTTTTTTCTAGCCTCAGCTTTGGTTCAGGGAGTGCCTTGCATGGCCAGATTGGATGATAGGATTGCATCTGCTTCCGTTTTGGGAGGTAGTCATCAAGGATTACATGTAGTGGGGTCCTGGGGTTGTGACGATCTGTCATGAAAGACTCTGGGACTTTTTCTTTCCTTTTAGGATTTTCATATCTTGAGGACTAAATTGGGTAGCGCTGAGTGCTCCTTAATTCCATGAGCAGTTTGCACAAAGACAACACTGGTTGTAGACTAAGCAGTAGAAACTGAAAATAAGGATTTACATTATAGGCTCAGACCCAACTATTAATGAATATGGGCTAACTTGTCTTTCTGTACCTAATTAATTTTTTATGCTCTCAAGTTTTGAGTGCTTGAGAAAACGTTAACATTTATCTTCATTGTTATATCTTAGTATTCATCAGTGCACACATGATCTCAGAAATAAAGAATAGAAAGGTTAATATTAATCTTGAATGACCAAATATTTTTCCCTCAATTTGTTTATTTTAAAGACTTAATGATCTTAGGGAGTCGTAATACTGCATGCAGTTACCTTGAATTAGAAAGCCCTTACGATTCATCAGTCCTATTGTGAAGTTATTGTATTATGAAGATTTTCAAATATATAGGAAAGTTGAGAGAGTTTTGTGGTGAACACTCATACTCACCGTCTAGATTCTACAGTTAATACTTTGCTTTATCATATCTTCCTATCTGTACTGCTTTTAAATCCTGCTGGTAGACAGACATTTTTTACTACAATCTGAAGAATGTTGTCTTTATTTGCCGTGGTGAAGAGGATCTCTTACTTCTGGATAGGGTTTATTTTCTATAATACTTGAACTCGGTGTGTACAGATACTGGTTTCCGTATCCTCAGCTGGACTGCAGGTTAGTACCAGATTCCATCATTCCAGGTTTTGGTCAGTCACTTGTCTGAGTGCACTGTAAGTCAGTGCATTATTAGCTCGTATCTGTCAAATGACTTGACTTTGCTGAATCTGGTGACTCAGAAGAAACTCTGAAGTGACTAGAAGGGTGTTTATGTTAGTTTTATTAGGTTCAATTTATGTGAAACTCCTAAATTCTTTTGAATTATTAGCTTGTTGTTGAGCAGCTTGTTGTCTCTGCCATGTTTCATCCAGATGTAATGGTTAGGTATGATTGCAAAAGTGGCTTCTGTCCGTCTCTAGAATAAATAGGGAAAAAAATTAAACTTTCAGAGAATATGTGATCCACAAGTACACTGTATGGGCCAGTTTAATATTTTTGAAAGGGGAAAATATGTACACGGTTAGCCTGCTACCCTGTCTTCACTTCACTCTTTTATCTGATTCTGGTAGATACTTTGTTTTTAAACCATTAACTCTTCTGCTAAGGCTTTATTTACTTCCAGGAATTTATTAATTGATGAAAGTGCAATACTTTTCAGAAAAAAATGTTAGGAGGTGGGGATTAGTGTTGAGGGAGTTGGAATCAGTTGCCCCAGTGGCTCCCATGTTTTAGGTAAATGTAGGATCATCAGCATGTGTAGGTTTGCCAGGAAATCTAACCATTATTTAGAATTTTATTGGTTTAGGAAAATGCTTTCAAAGTTCCAAACAAAAGACATCTAAACATATTTTGGAATAGGAACTGTACATAAGTTGATGAATGCCTCTGTTATACTATTTGTAGATAAACAGATCTTTAAAGAATTGTGACTGTTGGACTAAATTGGCCATTATTATCTGTGACCTTATTTTTCTTCCTGTGGAGCTTAGCATTGCAGGGTACCTTTAATATATGCTCTAAAATCTAAATGGTAGGAAATGCTTAGTTTTTACTGTGTTTTACAATCCAGTGATATCTTAGAATTGAGAAGATGAGGTAACATCTTTTATTTACATAGACAGAAGATGTTTCAATTCAGTATTTCCCACAAGAATTGAAGGATACAGGTCTGCCTGACTCCAAAGTCTGTGTTCTTTTTACTGCGCCCTCTGTCTTAAGGCAGGCTTAAATGAAAAGTGTCCTCTATTTAATTTATGTTTTTTAATCAGCTGCCCTGATTTAAGTCTTAACAAGTTGGCCTGTCAAAATGCCTAGTTACAATCCGTGCTCTGGCTAACTTAGCTTGCTAGTTGATAGCTGATGACTTTGATTGTTTTGATGTAGAGAAGAGAGAAGAGTTGATGATGGTTTTAAGTATTAAGTACCTAGATGACTAGGTAAATTTCAGAAACGGAGCTTTTAAGGAGTAGCTGAATAAGAAGAAAAGATCGCATCTGATTGAATATTGTTTTTATTTAGATTTATTTTGCCTGTAAAAACTCCATATTAATGAGATTGAAAGTATTAAGCCATTCCAGTCAAGGAAATTGTAAGGGTGTACAGCTAAGCTTTCAGCGTGTACTCCAAATTCTGTAACCCAAAGGAGTTTTAGAGTACTTGTTGGCTGTCTTTCTGTTTTCTGGACAGCTGAAGACCAGAGGGATGAAATACGTCTTGGCTAGATTCTCTTTCATTTTCTTTGTGCCTGTGTTTGCATTAAAAGGGAGTATTTTGAGAATTGTTTGAAAATGTACTTCAGAAAATAAGGGAGGGAGGTTTTATCTTCTACCATTCATTTTAAATTGACAATATTGAAAATGTTGACAATACAAGTTTAGATATGGAAACAAATAGAACTTTTGGGTGAAGTTTCACTACTTTGGAATTGGTGATTTTTTTTTTTTTTTTGAGTTGGAGTCTCACTCTCACCCAGACTGGAGTGCAGTGGCCACTCCCGGCCACCGCAGCCTCGACCTGCTGGGCTCCGGCGATCCTTCCGCCTCAGCCTTCCAAGTAGCTGGAACTACAGGCATGCACTACCATGCCCGACTCATTTTTGATTTATTGTAGAGATGAGGTCTCGCCAAGTTGCCTAGGCAGGTCTCGAACCCACGGGCTCAGGCAGTCCACTCACCTCAGCCTCCCAAAGGTGCGGGATTACAGGCTGAGCCACCGAGCCCGGCTAGAATTGGTGATTTTTAACCCTTGGCGCTCAAAAACATGTTGTGGATCACCTACCAGTAACTCGACCACACTTTTTAATGAAATAGTGAGAAATGAGTCACTTCATATTAAATAGGATAGCATTGGAACCAATTATTTTATTGTGATGATATTTGGCTTACAATGGGATTTTGGACATTGAGGAACTTATTTATGACCAAAAAATCAAAATTTTATATCTTTTTCTAACGTATGATAGCGTGTGAAAGTCACTGATATACATTGCAGGTTCATTAATACGTGTGCAGTAGTAATTTGTTTGATGTCTTCCACCTGGTGTTTTTTTATTCACATGGACAATGCGGTCTCGTTTCCTTCCTCCCACATTAATATGTAATTTATTGTTCAGTCCGTATAGCATTGTGAAAGCACTTCACACATTCTCTTTCTATGTAACGCCAGCTGATATTTTTTTATATATGGCACAGTATATATTCCATTTCCTTATCTGCTTCTTTCATGCAATTTGAATGGAAAACTTCAAAGAAGCATACCTTTTTGAAAAATTTGCTCTTCTCTTTATGTATCCTGAGAGGGGACATCTGAGTGGTTTGTTAGATTTATGATGTTCCCTCAGAGGAGAGATCTGAGGGCAAAGGATTAAAATTGTGTGTACTAGTTGTCTATGATTTCCATAAGTTAATAGTTTATTTCTTAAAACTTTACTTTTTTTGCTCATTCTTATTGGAAGGGAAATGTTATTGCATAAAGACATAGTTAAGGAAATTTTGTTTATATTAGTAAAGTGTTAAAGTATTAATGATCAGTTGGTAATGTTTCTTTTTAGGCTTCTCTTTTATTTCTTTTTCTTGTCTTGTCTTACAAGTTTATTAGCTGTTTGTTAAAGATTTTTCTTCCCAGTGTGGTATTCCTTTTTTGAGTTGGAGTTTCACTCTGTTGCCCAGGTTGGAGTACAGTGGCATGCTCTCGGCCACCGCAGAGTCGACCTGCTGGGCTCCAGTGGTCCTTGCGCCTTAGCCTTCCAAGTAGCCGGAACTACAGGCACGTGCTACCATGCCTGGCTAATTTTTGATTTATCTAGAGACAAGGCCTCCCAAGTTGCCCGGGCTGGTCTTGAACCTGCAGGCTCAGGCAATCCACTCCCCTCAGCATCCCAAAGTGCTGGGGTTACAGGCTGAGCCACTGAGCCCAGCCCCAAGTGTGATATTCTTTAGTGATATCTGGCAACCCCGCCAACCTGTAAAATACTTCAAATGAATTTTTTTTAAACTTTAAATACTAGTGTTTTGTCTCTCTCTTCTCCCCTTCATAGATAGATAATGTTGGCACATATAAGACAGATGATAGACAGATAGATAGATAGAAAGATAGATAATGATATTGAAGGAAAAAATTTATATTATTGTTCACATCATTAAAAAAGTAAAATGGTGTAATTTATAATTTTTCTAACATTCCAGTATATGCCCAGCTTAATGTTTGTTGCTGGCCAAATTTGTCTTAAAAAGTGTAGGCTAAATGGATGGGATGGAGTTGTAGAAGAGGCTCATGTCCAGAGTTCACTTGTGACCACCATGCCTAGTACATATTTACTTCAAGCTTATTCTTAAGACGCCAGTAACTACTGTAGTTTATATACCTATTTAAGAAGGTTTTATTATTAAAGTAAATTATCATGCACCTTGTGTAATCCACATGGAAAATAGTGGTGTAAAGAATTATTGAAAGGCAGCGCTCTTGTAATCTTTGAGATATTCTTTGAACATAAGTCTTAAGTGTTCATATAAACAAGAGCAAAGAAACGTGTTCTGCAAAAGTCTTTCATTATAGATGAAAAATGTTACCTTTCATTCTTTAAAACAATCTTCTTTTTATAACACATCTTAAAAATATGTAAATCTAATATAGAGTAGAATGGATGGACATCCATGTGACCATTACCCAGATCAAGATCATTGTTATTACCTCAAAAGCCCTAGTATGTGCTTTATTAATTCCCCACCTTCCAACTTTTATGGTAATTGCATCCTTTTTCTCATAGGTGGTAAAACTCTGTGCATTGTTAAATAGTTTAATTTAGTTTTGCCTACTTTTAGATAAATGGAATCGTGGCTTTTGGCTTTTGTGTCTTGCCATTTTTGCTAAGCATTGTTTTTAAGATTCATCTTTGCTGGTCAAAGGGTTGTTGAGAGCATGTGGGTAATAATGGTTCAGCAATAATTGGACTAACCAACTATCTTATCTACCTGAGGAGGTTGCCTGTCCTTTCATAATGGGAAGTGCCTGTAGGAAAGGAAGGGGAAGGTATTCTTTTCACTCGAGATTTTATTTTATTTTATTTTATTTTGAGTTGGAGTCTCACTGTCACCCAGACTGGAGTGCAGTGGCCGCTCCTGGCCACCGCAGCCTCGACCTGCTGGGCTTCGGCGATCCTTCCGCCTCAGCCTTCCGAGTAGCCGGAACTACAGGTGCGTGCTACCACGCCCAGCTGATCCCGGCTGATTTTTGATTTATTGTAGAGATGAGGTCTCGCCAAGTTGCCCAGGGGGGTCTCGAACCCGCGGGCTCAGGCAATTCACTCACCTCTGCCTCCCAAAGGCATGGGATTACAGGCTGAGCCACCGAGCCTGGCTAAATTACTGGTTTTTAAACTATGACTTTTTGTTAGCTGTTGCTTATTTTAAAGTATGTATATTAAAATTGAAATAAGAAAGGGAGTGGTTGGTTGGCAATTCTTAAAAGAAGAAAAGAGAATACTGGAAGAGAGTCTGAGCTGAGGGAATTTAGTAAAACCCTAAGAATGGACTGTTGGTGTAATGGTATTTCTGTAGAATGTAAAGAAGGGTTGTCAACCCTCAGCTGTGTGTACGTGTTGTATGTTTTTGTTTGTGTAAATACAGAATCTTACAAATCTTGCATTTCTCCTATCTTGCTTTCCACGTTGCTTTCTTCTTCCAGTCTTTCATGGCTACCATTTTATTATTTCAATTTCTTTATTTCTCTCATTGATTTCGTAGTTGTCTTGGTTTTCAGGCATGATATTAGTAAAATGCTTTCAGAAACTGTCCTCAGACTATAAAAAGTTTAATTCAAAGAATGGTAAAGAAAAAGTTATGGGTCTTTATGTAGAAACTTGAAATCTATTGGGTGGAGTATTTGAATTTGATGTTATATGTCAGCAGATGTTTTAGGATATTGGAAACAAGATTCCAACTCACAGCTTTTCTTTTAATTAGAAAGCAGTTTTTGAGTGAAATAATAAACATAAATGCTCACTAATTCATTTCTATTTATTGGTCAAAGTTATTTTTCTGCTGCATATTAGTATGGAACCCAAGCTATTTGACTGAATAACAGTTTATTTCTTTGGTGAACAAATAATGGACTGTCATACCTAATTCTTTGTTAGTTGAAGAAAAAGTTAAACCTAGGGCTGCTTTTCTTCACTCTCAATTTAGTCAGCCAGTTTTTCTGCAGAATTCAAACTTAGCTCATTCATGACCGCTAACGTGAATTTATGTCATTCCAAATTCTGTTCATGGTTGCTGCTGATGTGAATTTACCTCATCGTGAAAGACTGTCTTTTTGGGTTTATAATCCGAATAATAGTACAAAGTACGGAATGCTAGTCAGAGTGGTGTCTGAGGCAAATACTGGATATGTCTGCAACTTTCAGCTGTATTGTGAAAAGGGTGACAGTTTAGAAAAAGGTCATTTCACCTGTGCTTAACAATAGAAGTATGCTGTAACCTGCTTCAGATTTTTTAATTTTATTTAATTTTCACCCGCAATCATTATTAGGAAGGTGAAAAAATTTGCCAGTCATGAAGGTGTTAAAATGTAAACCAAGTGTCTTAAGGAAAGTACACACACTATATACCCTTTCTTCACAAAATCCCCTGTAATAAATGCCAGAGAGTAATATAAAAGACTCGAATTAGGCTCTGGAAAATGGTCCAACTTAATGATTTAAGCTATCTTAACCCTTGTATCTTAACTTCTTGTATGAATTCCACACATGGGAATTCTTTTCTGAAATATGTTAACTGTTAAGAAACATGCTAGGCATACTTTTTTTAGAAATAACAATTGAATATAACTTATCTGTCTTGTGTGATAAGTCTGGGTACAAGTTTTATTAATTCCAATATAAAACAAATTTACTTTAAATTTTACTTAGGACTGTTCACTTATCTAAATAGACCAGAGCCATTTTGAAGATTTTAATACCTGTAATGTAAAAACACTCAAAGAGAATTAACTTATTTGTTCTTTGCCATAAATGGTAAGATACTATTGTAGTGATTTGAATTTTGGTTCTCATTTTCCCCTCTAAATGAATATACTAATAACTTATTGTTGTTACTACTATTTTAAACAGATAGAACATTCTTTAAGGCAAGAACATCTTTTCTAATCTTCCTAGACTATCCTGCACAGTACTAAGAACATAGTGAGTTCTCAGAGAATATTAAGACACGCTTATCTTTAACGATAATCGCATTATATGTTTTGGTGATAATAGTAATACTACAGCAAATCTGTCTTGTGAAAAGACTTTGATAAATTTTAGGTCTGACTGTGATGCCAGTAAAGTTATATGTAGAGTGACCACCATAACCATGTTTTCAGTGAAAGTGTCATTTTAATCTTATAAAAGAAGGAAAGAGTTGATGGTGAAGAAAGAAGTTGATAATACCCACAGAAGAAATGGTTTATGTGAACATCAATTGCCATCAGCAGTTGGGAGATGAATGGCTGGACAGATACCTTAGGAAGGACTTTGAGGGAGATTTTAGTTGCGTGAGTGTTTTTTCCAAGTACGAAGAACTCGTAGAGAGTTATGTCTCAAGTGTTTAACTCACTAGTTGAGGAACACTGAGTAAGATACACACACACACACACACACACACACACACACACACACACACACGGTTTTGGGATATTAACTGCTAATATCCAAAAACTATATACATTATAAACGTAGCCGGGCTCGGTGGCTCAGCCTGTAATCCCGTGCCTTTGGGAGGCTGAGGTGAGTGGATTGCCTGAGCCCACAAGTTCGAGACCCGCCTGGGCAACTTGGCGAGACCTCATCTCTACAATAAATCAAAAAATTAGTCAGGCGTGGTAGCGCGTGCCTGTAGTTCCAGCTACTTGGAAGGCTGAGGCGGAAGGATCGCCAGAGCCCAGCAGGTCGAGGGTCTAGTGGCCGGGAGTGGCCACTGCACTCCAGTCTGGATGACAGAGTGAGACTCCAACTCAAAAATAAATAAATAAATAAATGTTTCATTGTTAATTTTGGGGATGATAAATGGAAAAAGACAGATGTCAGCAATAAAAGTAAAATTCACAAGCTGACATTTTGATTGTACTTGAAAAATATATTTTTATGTGAAGGAATGGTAAAGATTAAGAATATTGCATACAAAGGCATTAGTTAGAATATACTAAATACATGCAAATGATGAATTTGGGTGGGGTTAAATTAATGATCCATTTGGTTTCATGGCTCCTGATTTAACTTTATGATTATAGTTTATATGCAAATTAAATAACACTTTAGGAAACCATCAGAGCTCCAACTGATCTCAATTTAAACTTTCCCATAAGAGGTTAAAGGATACTGAATAAAAATACTAATTAGGAATGAAATAAGTTGCTTGTCTTCATTAAAGCTTCTTTGCAATGGAAATAGCTTTGTCTATGTCTAATTATTGGGAGGATCATTGAATATTGTAGATCTTGCAAGTTAAATGAGACAGGATATAAAGTCTTTATTTTCCTTTACTATGAATTGAATCCTAACAAAATGACTGGTCAGCTCTTTAATTATACAGTCATTCCATGTAATAATAGCAGTATTTCTGTGAGTCCTGAAACAGCATGTTGTAGTGATCTCACAAGATGTTTTTGCTTAAAAATAATGAGTGCTGCTTTTAAAAAACAAATCTTTATTCATCATTGTGCTTTTTAAAAAAATCTATTCATGTGGGCAGGGTTTTTTTTTTTAAATACAGTGACCCGTAAAGCATTGCATATGTTCTTAATTTTTAAGGTTTAATAAACTTACTCCATGGAAGTTTAATTTTAATCATAAGATCGTTTTTACTCTAGACCATAGCAGAAGATGCCTTTTATTTTAATATTTATTTAAATTAAATAAAATTTAATATTTTAAGGATGAGGACAATGAAACTGTGAGGTAGATGAAATAAATCTAATCTTAAAACTGTAAAGGCCAGTCATATGTTCAAAGTAGAAAAATGAGCTTGAGGAGCAACTAACATCTTTTTAAATAAAGATTTTTTTGAAGGTTCTTAAAATGAATCAGTCACTCCATTAGAAAGGAAGATCTTTTGTCCTGTTTAAGATACTTTATTTTGGTTGTTAAAATACTTTACTGCGTTTACATGAAGTGTTTAATATAAACAGCCATTATATGAGAAGGTTTCCTTTTGAAATGAAAATTATTTTGTACATGTAAAAAGAGTTTGTGTAGTTCAAGTGTTTAATGTTATAACTGTTGGATATGAATTACAACATAACATAAAGTTATAAATAAATATTTTAATAAATTAGAGTATATTTAACATGCAGCTTACATATAAAGTAGAATGTATATGCCATATATGTAATTATGGAACTTAATGATAAGCACCTGTGAGCCTCCTACCCAACTACAAGAACATTACCAGATTTACATCTGTTTACTTCTCTAGCCTATCCCCTTGGTTTTCCTCTTTTCACTAGGAAACCATTATGCTAAGTTTTGTTTAACATTTTTGTTGGCATATTTTTTAAACTCCTCATATGTGTGTATCTGTAACCAACATATTGCTAAGTTTTGCTTTATTTGGAGCTTAAAACATGATTTTATCCTTTTTATCCTCATTGACTTTCATTTCTACATTTGCTAATTGATAGACATTTGGATTTACTGTTTTCTGATGCTTATGTGTGCATGTTTACTAGGGTTTATACCCGGGAGTGGAATTTTGCCATAAATGCTTCAGTTACTTATACAGATAGTATACCACCTCAAAACTTACTGACAAGACAGCACTTCATTATTTCACAGTTTTATAGTTGGAGTGGGACGTTCTTCAGCTTCATGTGTCATCTAGGGTGCTGGGATGATTGCAGACTCTGGAGGCTCAACAGGCTGCTGTCCCGGATGCCTCACAGTTGAGAGTCATCTGGAATCTTGCTTGACTGGGATCTCAGCTGTGGCTTTTGGCTTCACGGCGTTGGGGTTCCAAGGAAGAGAACATTCCAAGAGGGAAGAAGCTGCCAGGCTAGCTAAGTGTTAAGCTTGGAATGGACACATCACTCGTCCGTTTTGATGCTTTTTAGTTTTCTCTGTTTTTCGTGTCACCTCTTCCACACTGACAAAATATTTCTCCTTAAGGACCTTTTTCGTCTGGGGAAACAGAAACAAGTCACTTGGGTGAATACGGAGGGTGGGGCATGGGGGTCATGCCATGCCGTTTTGGGTGAAAAACTGCTGAACACAGCATAGTGTGGGCAGGTCTGCTCGCAAATCACCTATCATGAAATGGACAAAGGCGTTGAAAGAATCTCCAAAATAAATTCACTGAAGCCGAACGCAGCTTCTCACAACGCAAGCTGGTACACTGATGCCGATGGGTTACTAGAACACTCACCTAGTGGGGGAAGCCTGTAAGCCTGCCCTCCAAAAGATAATTCCAGGTTTTTTGTTTTGTTTTTGGTCCCCCTTTGTTTGTTAAGGACACTAAAGCTTTCCTATAGTTCAGTATTTCTTATCACCTCTCTTCAGGCTCTTTCTGAGGTAGGAGAAAACTGACTGACTTTATTTTTTCTTAACTCCTTCTGTAACAGGATTCAGGTCCAGGTCCCCAGAAAGCCAAATTTGAGAGATAAGAGTTGGTATAAGGAAAATAAATTTATTCAAGAGTGGGCAACCTGAGGAGATCTCAGGGTAAGGTCCTAGATACCAGCTCAGATTTTCAGTTTTACTGTGAGGCTTTTAAAGGGAAACTTGGTATGGGAAGCATGCGGGAGGGGTGCAGGGTGCAGCATGTATTTGTTCCAAAGGCCATCTTGAGTAATCGCCCATCCAGGGGTCTGACTGGCATCCTCTTGACTGTGTCCTGGTGGTGGACCTGTCATCTGTGACTCCCCTCCGGTGGGAGGGTTCCACATTCAGGGCTCCATGCCTGGTTTGTTCCAAGGTAAACTTCTGGAATGTCTTAAGCAAGTACTTGGAGAAGTAGGTGTGGGTTATAAGGTCGCTGGATCAGGAGGTGCTGGGGAAAGAATGAAGGAGCTGGTATTGGGAGAGGAAGAGGGAGGAGTCTAAAATGCACTTTAAATTCTGCACTCTCAGTTACACTTTAGTATGTTTGCTGATGTTTTCTGTTTGAAAAAGGAACTTAAAATTTAAACTAGATAAATTAGGTAGCTTTTGGTTTCCTCTAATAAGAAATGAACTTCATACCTG
Organism: Carlito syrichta; assembly: GCF_000164805.1. Taxonomy (NCBI): domain Eukaryota; kingdom Metazoa; phylum Chordata; class Mammalia; order Primates; family Tarsiidae; genus Carlito; species Carlito syrichta. The sequence continues at coordinate 116,975 of NW_007248607.1, forward strand.
GACAAGAACATAGAAATTATTAGTGCTTTCCAAAGTGTATTCTGCAGACCACATATCCCAGAAATTGTAGTTCTTGTCAAAACAATTTCTGATAATTTAAATTTAGAAAAAACTTCTTACCACATCCTTTCATAGTGATTTAGCATGCTACAGTCTAAGGATTTCTTCAGTAACTGTTAATTTTATTTGATTTGGTGTTTACTGTATATAATTTAGGAATCACTGTAAGATTTTATTTTTTAAATTAGCATTCCATGTAATGCAGTATGAAAAAGACTGATTTAGATGCTTTCTTTAATAGATGAGGAGCCTGAGACCTAATGATGCTAAGTGACTGTCCCAAAGTCAGACAGACACTTAACTATGACTGACAGTCTTGCAGGTTTTAAATCTTTTTATCTTTATTTTTTGTTTGAATTATGGCATTATGACCTAACAAGTATATCTGTATTATCATAGGGACATTTTTTTTTTCCAAAATGAGTATCTTCTCATAACATTTCTGCTGATTTGTCTTGGTGACTAGGTTGAGTATTACACTGAGCTCTTCAATATGTGGTAGTTTATCAGCTAATGAATGTTCCCTTCCTTAAGTCTTAAAACTAAAGATATCCAGAGAAAGTCTGTATAAGTTGCTTATTTTGAGTGATTGTTTTATTTTATTTTATTTTATTTATTTATTTATTTATTTATTTATTTTTTGAGTTGGAGTCTCACTCTGTTGCCCAGACTGGAGTGCAGTGGCCGCTCCCGGCCACCACAGCCTCGACCTGCTGGGCTCCGGCGGTCCTTCTGCCTCAGCCTTCCAAGTAGCTAGAACTACAGGTGCGCGCTACCACACCCAGCTAGTTTTTTGATTTATTGTAGAGATGAGGTCTCAGCAAGTTGCTCAGGCGGGTCTTGAACCCATGGGCTCAGGCAGTTCACTCACCTCAGCCTCCCAAGTCGTGGGATTGCAGGCAGTGCCACCGAGCTCGGCTAAATTGTTTTATTTTAGTTTATTCCTTGTTGCTTTCCCCCCTGAGAGTGTTCCCTCAGAATGATGTTCATTTTGCTTTTGAGCTTGTGAGTTGGCCAAACCACATTAGTTCTTTCATCATAGCAACTTGTGAGTCATGGAATATTATTGCTGTCTATAATACTTATTAGTTATAAATCTTATTTTTATAGTATATTAATGTGCCCTGATTTACATATGTTTCATAATACATATTTTTCTAATGATTGTTAGTTGGAACTTCTATTTACATAGGATATAACACAATTATAAAATGTCTAATAAGTTAGGTAATATCTAGTAACAATAAATAAATGTAAATGTAACATGTTTATATGTAATATTTGTTGGAGGTCCTTTCTCTAATATATGAAAACGTGTGCCTGACTTAAATCTGTATTATACGTGTGTGTGTTTTATGTAGACAGAAAGAACACATGTGCCTGTGCCTATCCCTTTTGCCTAGGGTTTTTCAGATTTCCATGTATATTGGACTTAGATGAATAAAAAGTAATCATTTATCCAGTAATTTTACCTTCTCAAGTATACTGTTTTACGTGTGATCTTAGCATTTTTTTTCAGATTTTTTTTTTAGGGGCGTTAAACACTACATCACTTCTTTTATTTTGATATAATTTTTTTATTGCCAGCTTTTTATTATTCTTTCCTTTTTCTAAATTAGTTTATTGTGTCCTTATTATAAAGCAAAAGAGACCCTCCTTTTTCAAATGGATATTGATGAAAATTGATAGCTGTTGCTGCCAGTTAAGGCAGAAGTTAAGAGATGAGACTAAAATGGGAATCGTTTTCAGTTAATATGTGTTTGGAAGCTTTACTCTGCATGTTCTAATATTTTTTAAATTTTTGCATGCATCTTTAAGTTGAAACATACGAAGTAGCTCTAAGCAGTCTGCAAAACATTTTCAGCCTTTGGACAACCCTTGATTTTCTTCATGTGTTGTTCAAAAGTAGATAAACAGGTACATTGTTTATCTGATGTTTATAGCATGCTCTCTGTTTATGATAGATCTTGGATCAAAATGACCATTCATCCGATGCAAGAGCAGAGAAGTTAGTGAGAGTAGTCTTAAGAGCCAGTCGAAACTGCTTGTATCACGTCATGGTTCTTGTACCACATTTATAGTGGTGCTATGGTATATGTGGGTCTTTCTTTTCAGAGTTGACTTAATAAAAGTAACCTAGTAAAAAGATTTCTTTCTTCTTCATGTATTATTAGTAATCCTTTTATATTTGTATTGAATACAAATAAACAGTGATATGAATCTCTGTAATCAGACTGGACTTGAACATATCCTCACATGAGTTTCCATATATTAAGTGATGAAATTGACTGTGTGTTTAATGTGATTATCTAGACAGTGTTCATGTGTATCGCTTGTTAAGATTGGATTTAGATTATTTTAGTAGTCCTAATAAAGTGAGGTTTTCCCCTCCATATGCACCTAGTATGTTAGCTGATCAGTCTGGCGAGCTTTTGTTTTTGATCCTACCACTAGATGGCAGGAACAATAAAAGGTAGCTTAAACTGTCAATTTTAACTGGTTGTTGCCCTTGCAGCTTTGCATTTTAGCTTCATTGTTCTCTATTCCCATTAGTGCTGAATTTTGAGTATTTGAAGTCTCCCAACTAGTGGTACTTAGTCCTACAAGACAGATCTGGTACCTTGTGTACCCTGAAAGAACCTATTAACAGGGTGAAAAAGAAGGAACAGAAAACCTTTAATCTTTTAGGTAATCATTGGTGTGCTAACACTTTACTTTTTACCTTCTATTTTCGTTCTTTTTTTTTTCTATTGAATTTTACTCCTTCCCTTTAATTTCCTTTATTTCCTGATTCTTTTATGTGTTTGCTGGCATCCATAATTAGTCATTTCTGTTGGAGGTGCTAGTTGTTTTCCCATTTAATAGGGGAATACGTGTTAATTTGGCAAGTTTTGATGAATACATGTGTGCAGACAAACTCTTAGAGTTATAAATGACTATGTAAATCATTTTGCAAAATGAATTGTCTTCAAGAGAGCATGTTTGTTGATAGCCTTTGAAAACAGAGAGGTAGTCAGAGTCTAGGATGGTGGGATGTAGCTTCCATGATCATATGGTATGTGTGTGTGTGTGTGTGTGTGTGTGTGTGTGTGTGTGTGTGTGTGTGTGTATGTATGTATGCTTATGACTTCGTCTTATCCATGATCATATGGTGTGTGTGTGTGTGTGTGTGTGTGTGTGTGTGTGTGTGTGTATGTGTGTATGTATGCTTATGACTTCGTCCTACCAGACTTGGACCAGAGACTATCCTCTCTCTGGCATCATAAGATAAGCAGCCATGTTTGGAAAGCCCATGTGGCAAGGAACTACAGACAGCCTATATATGATACTCTAGCCAACAGCCAGCAAGAAACCAGGGCACTCAGTCCTAATAGCCTCAAGGAAATGAATTCTGCCAGCCACCTAAGTGAGCCTGGAAGTAGATTCTTTCCCTAATTGAGCCTCCAAGTGAGAACCCAGCCCTGGTGACATCTTAATTGCAACCATGTGAGGCCCTAAACACAGTATCTAGCTAAACTGTGCCTAGATGCCTGGCCCATGACCCACGACCCATGAGATAATGAGTGTATGTTGTTTTAAGCCACTGAGTTTATATGATTTGTTTTGTTACATAGCAGTCGAAAACTAATACAGATACCTTTCATAAATGTTTCTGTCTCTAAATGTTACTGCCTGATTTCTCTATGATCCCATATAATCAAGAAATGTTTTATTGAATACCTCTTATGTGCTAAGGACTATTGGTGTGAACCAAATAGATGTGATTCTAGTGTAGTAGAGGAGACTTGAGCTGTAAGAACGACCAGTGCTGTGAAGGCACATGATACAGTGAGATTATATATAAGAGGGAGAATTAACTAAATAATATATTTTTAGGACTCACTCAACTTTTTAAAACTTATGCTACCTATATTTAAGCATATTTCTGCCATCACAAGCTTGTTCTAGCTTTATTTTCCACTAGCATTATGAAAACTACCTATGTGCATTTTTTAGACCTTGTACGTGTTCTTTCCTCTTTCTAGAACACTTTTTACTCTTCTCCTGCCTATTTGCTCAGTAATTCAACCAGGCTTAAGTTAGATGTCAGTTGTAGAAACCTTCCATGCATCTTTTAGACAGCAAGCTTTGTGAAGACAGGTCTATCTTGTTTACTGATCTCTTTTGCACCCAGTGTAGTCAACCCTTAAAAACAAAACTTAACATGGAGGAACTGGAACTCCTATACATTGCTAATGGGAGTGTAGATGGTAACTGTTTTGGAGAACTGTTTAATATTTCGTAAATACTTTTCTACTCTGTAACTTAGGAGTTGAATTGCTAAGTATTTACCCTAAAAAAAGTGAAAACATACACTCTTACAAAAGACTTTTACAATTATGCTCATTCATACTTTATAAGAATGTACAGTCTTATTAATTATTGTCTCAAATGGAAACAGCTTACATGCCCTTCAGTAGATGAATGGATTATAGTATTCGTATAAAGTAGAATACTGCTCAGTAGTAAAAACGGAATAAACCACTGCTACATGGATACATCTCAGAAACATGTTCAGTGAAAGATGCCAGGTTCAAATATATAAAAAGTAGAATTAGGATTCCATTTATCTGAAATCTGAGAAAAATATAAAGAATCTATAGTGAATGAAGTCAGAGTGTTTGGAAAGGGAAGTAAGTGTGTGGAAAGGTGCACATGAGAAATTTAGGGGGTGATGGTTTGGGGTGATAGTTAAGGGTGATGTTATACATGTAGTTGTCAAAACTTGTCTAATGGAACATAGAAGATTGATGTGTTTTAATACATGTAAATAATACTTCAGATTTCTTTTTTTTCTTTAAGAGACATGATCTTGCCCTCCCCAGACTGTAGTGCAGTGGTGCAGTCATCATAGCTCACTGTGGCTTTGAACTCTTGGGCTCAAGGATCCTCCGCCTCAGCCTCTGGAGTAGCTGGGGCTACAAGTGTGCCACCACGCCCAACTTTTTGTTTTTGTTTCTGTTTTTTGGTAGAGACCAAGCTTCACTATGTTGCCCAGGCTGGTCTTGAACTGGACTCATATGATCCTCCTCCCAAAGCTCTGGGATTGCAGGAATGAACACTTTAGATCTTAAAAAAGGAAATAAAGAAAAAAGTGAATCGGTGTCCTTTAGTGCCCTTGTGTTCCCTCCTCTGTTTGGTTGTATTTGTTGACTGTTCTGTCTGCAGGATTGTCATAGAGTTTTCCACTCTGAGGCCAGGGACCAAATTTTGCCTTTGGTTCTTAGTTAGAATTGTGTACTTGTATGCAGAATGCCCAGGCTTATTGGCCCTGAGGGGAGAAGTTATTTGAGAACTATAATCTATTCATTGGTAGATATCCATATTTTATGGTTGCATTTTCAAGAAAAATGTTTGCATTATTATAGAATCTTGTATTCAGTGTTTTTTCTTATACAGTCTAGCTTTTTCTGTTCTAGGATTCACAAAAGACATCTGTTTAAGTGTTGGTAGAGGAATCCTTCTCCAACTACAGTTTTGCCAGCCACAGTTTGAGATAGCACAGTGCTATATTTGTAAACCAAAATTTAAAAATCAGATTAAAAAATAAATTGTAGTTTATTTTATTCCCTTTAAACAATGAAAGCTAAATATTAATCTTGTTTTCTTCTGAATCTCTTCCTGCTGCCTCTCAAATTTTTTGAGACAGGGTAAAGAAACAAGACCTGATCACTGACCTTTTTTGATGCAAAAGCTCAAACACCAGGGTAATTTGAAAAAGAACCAGGTTGTTACATAACATTTTGCCTAACTAATACTATTCCTTGGTGTTTTTTGTTGTTGTTGTTGTTGTTTTCTGTCGAAAATATTAACTTTTAAATGATTTAAATGCTGTGTCAAAAACTTGAAAAAAAGTATAGCCTGGATTTCCCAAACAACTTCAACACATCAGGTGTAGTTTCTCTGAAACTGTTGGGGAACGTAACTCAGAGCAGGTTTTTCAGTACTGGTGAATCTGATTTGTTCAAGTTGATGCCTTTCCTATTGTGACTTATGTTGGAAGTCTTCTGAAAAATAATGTTGAAATTTTGCAAAGCTTTCGTGCACACTTTTCTGGTAAGATGATTCACATTTTCATCAGATTCTCAGAGACCGTCTCCTGAAAGGACTTAAAAACCCTGCCTTTGCCTCCATTTTCTATTGATTTTTTTACATTGCCAGCTGTTGGTTTTGCCATCTTTTAAGACACAACCAACCCTAAGACCAGCAAGAATTTACTCCATATTAATTGTTTACCTATATTGAGCACTGTCAACATATATTTGATCTGTTTGTTGGGTCCCTTCTTCATTATTGTATTTTTATTATTTTTTTGACCTTTTTGGTTGCAGAATTGAATCATAACTGGATCATGATTACGGGGTTCCACTGACTGGCCTATTGCTTCCGTGTTCGAAACCATCCCAGGCATAGGTGTAAGAAGGATGAAGAAGAAATACTCCCATCAGCATGCCTGACTTTTGTTAAGGAATCTCTATCAGAATATATTTGTTCTCAATTTTAATACAAGTTTTGGGGGAATATATACACTACTTAGTAAGACAATTAGGAATGCCAAAATCCGAAACAGTGTGGCTGCATGCATATCCTATCTGTCAACTGCTAACTTATTCTGCCCTGATGTAGTTTCTAATCCTGTCATCCTTGAGGTGGTTCCTAGCTATAAAAACCTATGAAAACAGAATAGTGTGATTCTTGCAAAAATTACTTTTAAGGATAAACTTAATATTTTAAGAAAATTCATTTTAGAGTTACTGCATTTTTATATTCTGTTTTAGTTTAAGAATACTGTCATATGTTGATATACTTTTTTTTTTTTTTGAGTTGGAGTCTCACTCTGTCGCCCAGACTGGAGTGCAGTGGCCGCTCCCGGCCACCGCAGCCTCAACCTGCTTGACTCCGGCGATCCTTCTGCCTCAGCCTTCCGAGTAGCCAGAATTACAGGCACGCGCTACCACGCCCGGCTGATTTTTTTTTTTATTGTAGAGATGAGGGCTCACCAAGTTGCCCGGGCGGGTCTCGAACCCGCGGGCTCTGGCAGTCAACTCACCTCAGCCTCCCAAAGCGCGGGATTACAGGCTGAGTCACCGAACCCGGCTGATATACTTTTAATCAAAACAATTTGATTAAGGAAATGACTTTTTTTTTGGAGTTGGAGTCTTACTCCACCGCCCAGGCTGGAGTGCAGTGGCACACTCACAGCCACCCTAGCATTGACCTGCTGGACTCTGTGATCTTTCTGTTCTGTCTCAGCTTTCCAAGTAGCCAGAACCACAGGTGTGTGCTACCATGCCCAGCTAATTTTTTATTTATTGTAGAGACGAGGTCTCATCAAGTTTCCCGGACTGGTCTTAAACCCGCAGGCTCAGACAATCCACTCACCTCAGCCTTCCAAAGTGCTGGGATTACAGGCTGAGCCACCGAGACCGGCCAGAAATGACATTTCTTAACCTTTTTGTTGAGGGTTCTGTTACTCTTACCTCTCCATTTTGACTCTGATTGCTGGGAAATTAAGTCATATTTATCATTTAAACTCATAGGCCCTTACTACTTACATATTTGTGTGTTTTATCCATTCAACATATTTATGCTTTTCTCGTTCTTTTAATTTTCTACCTTTGTTTTATTATGTATTTTTGTGGCACCAAGAAGGTGATAAATTAAGACATATTTAATGGGATACATGTGATATTTTCTTGCAGACATAGAGTATGTAATGATCAAGTCAGGGTACTTGGAGTATTATCATCTTGAGTACTTCAGCTATTTCTGTGCTGAGAAACATTTCAAATTCTCTCTTTTAGCTACTTTGAAATATATAATACATTGTTGCTATCTATAGTCACTATACTCTTATCCCACATTAAAACTTATTTCTTCTATTGAATTGTATGCTAGTATCTTGTTGACCAACCTCTCTTCATCCCCCTCTAACCTCATACACACACCCTTCACAGCCTCTGGTATCTATCATTCCACTCTACCTCCAGGAGATTTTTTTAGCTCCCAGTATGAGTGTGAGAACATGGGAAATTTGTCTTTCTGTGTCTGGTTTATTTCACTTAATATAATAACCTCTAGTTGCATCCATGTTGCTGAAAATAACACGATTTAATTCTTTTCATGGCCAAATATTAATAATATTCCATTATGCATATGCATCTTTATCCAGTTATGCATTGATAAACACTTAGGTTGATTTCATATCTTTGCTGTTGTGAATAGTGCTGCAGTAAACATGTGAATGCATGTATCTCTTTGATATACTTATTTTTTTCTTGGATAAATACCCAGTAGTGACTATTAGATAACTACTACGGATCATATTGTAGTTCTCTTTTTCGTTTTTAGAGAAATCTCCATACTGTTTTTCATAATTGTTGTACTAATTTCCATTCCCAAAAACAGCAGTATCTATTGTCTTTTTAATAATAGCCATTCTAACTGGGGTAAGATGATCTCTCATTGTGGTTTTGACTTGTATTTTCCCAATGATCAGTAATGTTGACCGTATCTCCATGTACCTGCTGTCCACTTATATGTCTTCTCTTGAGAAATATCTATGTCCTTTGCTCACTTTTTTTTTTTTTTTTGAGTTGGAGTCTCACTCTGTCACCCAGACTGGAGTGCAGTGGCCGCTCGGCCACCGCAGCCTCGACCTGCTGGGCTCCAGCGATCCTTCCGCCTCAGCCTTCCATGTAGTTGGAACTACAGGTGCACGCTACCACGCCCGGCCAATTTTTTGATTTATTGTAGAGATGAGGTCTCGCCTGCCCAGGCGGGTCTCGAACCCACGGGCTCAGGCAATCCACTCATCTCAGCCTCCCAAAGGCACGGGATTACAGGCTGAGCCACTGAGCCTGGCCTTTGCTCACTTTTTAATGTAATTTTTCTTTTTCTTTTTTTTAACTGTTGAATTGTTTGTGTTTCTTATATATTCTGGATATTAGTTCCCTGTTGGATGAATAGTTTACAATGTATTCTCATTCTTCATGTTGTCTCTTCACTCTGTCGATTGCTTCCTTTGCCGTGCAGAACTTTGTAGTTTAATATAGTCCTGTTTGTCTATTTTATCTTTGTTATCTGTGCTTTTGAGGTCTTAGCCTAACATTTTTGCCTTGACCAGTATCCTAAAGTGTTTTTCCTGTTTTCTTCTAGTAGTTTTTGTTCTTATGTTTAAGAATCCATGTTAAGTTGATTTTTGTATATGGGGAGATAATAGAGGTTTCATTTCATTCTTGTGTACATAGATATCCAGATACCAGCACATTTATTAAAAATGGTGTTCTTTCCGCAATGTATGTTCTTGGAGCCCTTATCGAAAATCAGTTGGCTGTAAATACATAGATTTACTTCTAAGTTCTCTGTTCTGTTTCTTTCATCTGAATGTCCATTTTTATATTGATACCATGTTGTTTTGGTTACTATAGCCTTATAATTTGAAGTGAGGTAGTGTGATGTCTCCAACTTCTTTTTCTTTCTTTTTTTGCTCTACATTATTTTGGCTATTTGAACTCTCTTTTTGGTTCCATACAAATTTAGGATTGCTTTTTCTATTTCTGTAAAAAAATGACATAGATATTTTGAGAACGATTACTTTGTATATTGCTTTGGGCAGTAGGATCATGAGCATGAGATGTCTTTCCATTTCTTCGTGTTCTCTTTGGTGTTTTTCATTGGTGCTTTGTACTTTTCCTTATGGAGATCTTTCACCTTCTTGGTTAAATTTATTTCTAGGGGTTTTTCTTGTTTGTTTTTGTAGCTATTGTAAATAGGTTTGTTTTCTTGCTTTTGTTCTCAGCTACATTGCTATTGGTGTATAGATATGCTACAGAATTTTGCATGTTGATTTTGTAGCCGGCAACTTTGCTAAATTTGTTTATCATATCTTTTTTTTTTGAGTTGGAGTCTCACTGTCGCCCAGACTGGAGTGCAGTGGCACATTCCCAGCCACCGCAGTCTCAACCTGCTGGGCTCCTGCGATCCTTCCACCTCAGCCTTCCAAGTAACTGGAACTACAGGCACACGCTACCACGCCCGGCTAATTTTTTGGTTTATTGTAGAGATGAGGTCTCACCAAGTTGCCCAGGCGGGTCTCGCACCCACGGGCTCAGGCATCCGCTCACCTCAGCCTCCCAAAGCACGGGATTCCAGGCTGAGCCACCAAACCCGGCTTGTTTATCAAATCTTAAGGGTTTGTGGGGTTTTTTAATTTTTGGCAGTTTTTAAGTTTTTCTAGTTGCAAAAGGACTTCTAGTACTTTGTTGAATAGGAATGGGTAACAGTAGGCATCCTTATCTTGTTCCAGTTCTTAGAGGAAATGCTTTCAACTTTTCTTCATTCAGTGTGATGTTGGCTGTGGGTTTGTTGTATATGGCCTTTATTATTTTGAGGTATGTTTCTTCTTTACTTAGTTTTTGATGGTTTTTATTATAAGGGGATGCTGAATTTTGAGTAATGAGATGAATAATTGAATAATGAGTAAGGAGATGACTTAACTCCTCAATTTCTTCCTTTTCTGATGGTCATTCAGGAGCATGTTGTTTTAAGTTCTACTTTTTCTGTATCTGTTGAGATGATCGTTTTTGTTTATGTGATTTATCACATTTCTTATTGGCATATGTTGAACCATTCTTACGTCCCTGGGATAAATCACATTTGATCATAATGTATTATCTTTTCGATGTGCCATTGGGTTCCGTTTGCTAGTATTCTGTTAACTTTTGCATCTGTATTCCTCAGGGATATTGGCCTGTAGTTTTCTTTTTTTGTAGCATTCTTGTCTGGTTTTGGTATCAGGGTAATGCTGGTCTTGTAGAAAGAGTTAGGGAGAATTTCCTCCTCTTCAATTTGTGGAATAGTTTGAGGAAGATTGGTGTTCTTCTCTGAAAGTTTGGTACAGTTTGTCAGGGAAGCCATCCATTCTGTTCTGGACTTTTGTTTGGTAAGAGACTTTTTATTGTTGATTTATTATTCATTTTTGTTCTGCTCAGGTTTTTTCTTCCTAACCAGTCTTGAGAGGTTGTATGTGTTCAGGAATTTATCTGTTTCCTGTAGATTTTCTGGTTTGTTCTGGTATAGTTCCTAATGGTTTCGGATGATCTTTTGTATTTCTGTAGTAGATGTCTCTTTTTTCATTTCTAATTTTATATCTAATTTTATTTCTCTCTTTTTCCCCCCTTGGTTAGTCTAGCAAGTGATTTATTGATTTTTGTCTCTTTAAAAAAACTTTTTGTTTCATTTATTCTTTGTAGTAGTTGTTCTCTATTTCCTTTAGTTCTACTCTGATCTTTATTATTTCTTCTCTTCTGCTAATTTTGGGATTGGTTTATTCTTTTCTAGTTTTTTGAGGTGCATCATTAGGTTGTTGATTTGGAATTTGTTTTTTTGTGTTTGGTTTTGTTTTTAATGCCGATATTTATTACTGTAAGCTTCCTTCCTAGTGCTACTTTTGCTGCACCCTATAGGTTTTGGTACATAGACTTTCAATTTTGGTTTGTTTCAGGAAATTTTAAAATTTCCCCCTTAATTTCTTCCTTGCTCCATGGTCATTCAGAAACATGTTGTTTACGTTACATGTATTTGTAGCTTCCAAAGTTTCTCTTTTTATTAATTTCAGACTTTATTCTGTTGTGCTGTGAGAAGATGCTTGATTTTTAAAAAATTTTTAATAATTGTTTTGTCTTCTAAAGTAGTCTGTCCTGGAAAATGTTGCATGTGCTGATGAGTAGTACATATTCTGTACTGTTGGATGAAGTGTTTTATAAATGTCTGTTTGTCCATTTGCTCTAATTTGCATTTTAAATTCAGTATTTCTTTGTTAATTTTCTGTCTAGAAAACACACACTGAGAGTGGTGTGTTGAAGTCCTCAGCTATTGTATTGGCGTCTATCTCGCCCATTAAATATAATGTTTGCTTTATATATCTGGGTGCTCCAATGTTGGGTGCGTATATATTTAGAATTGTTATATCTTCTTGCTGAATTGATCTTTTTTTGTCATTGTATAACGACTTTGTCTCTTTTTACAGTTTTTAATTTAAAGTATGTTTAATTTGATATAAGTATAGCTATTTCTGCTTGCTTTTGGTTTTCATTTGCAAGGAACATCTTTTTCCATTTCATCCCTTTACTTTAGGTCTGTGTGTGTCTTCACAGATTAGATGAGTTTCTTGTAGGCAGCATATAGTTGAGTCACATTCTTTTTATCCATTCAGCTATTCTGTATCTTTTAAGTGAAAGTTTAATCCATTTACATTCAAGGTTTTTAATTGTTATATGAGGGCTTATTCCTGTCATTTTAAATTGATTTCTGTTTTTTAAAATATCCTTTATTTTCTATATCATTGTAGTTTGGTGGTTTTCTGTAGTAGTGGTAGCATTGGGTCTTTTCCTTGTTTCTGTGTTTGCTGTACCATTTAATGTGTGTTTTCATGATAGTAGATAGTGTCCTTTTGCTTCCAGGCTTAGGACTCCTGTGAGCATTTCTGTAGGACCTGTCTAGTGGTGATAAATTCCTTCAGCTTATGTTTGTCTAGGAAACATTTATCTTTCATTTACGAAAGATAATCTTGTTGAATATAGTATCCTTGACTGTACCAGCCCTTCCCCTCCCCATTTGAATATGTCAATATGTCATTCCATTCTCTCCTGGTCTATAAGGTATCTGCTAAGAAATTCATTATTAGTCTTAGGAGATTTTCTTTATAAGGGACTAGTTAGTTTTCTCTTACTGTCTTTAGAATTCTGTCTTTGACTTTTGACAGATTCTCTCTTTGCTTTTGACTTTCTGAGTTTGATTATAGTGTGCCGTGAATAGACCCTTTTACACTGTTATCTTCTTGGGGATTTCTGAGACTCCTGTATTTGGATGTCTAAATCTCTTGCTAGACTTGATAAGTTTTTGTCCATTACTTCATTAAATAGGTTTTCTAACTCTTTTGTTTTCTCATTGCCTTGTGGAACACCGAACATTTGAATATTTGATTGCTTTATGATGTCCCTTGTATTATGAAAACTTTGTTCATTCTTTTTTATTAATTTTTTTTTTGTCTGACTGGGTCATTTCAAAAGATCTGTCTTCAAATTCTGAGATTATTTCTTCTGCTTGATACACTCTGTTGAAGCTTTTAGATACATTTTTGTATTTTATTCATTGAATTCTAGTGTTCCAGAATTTCTGTTTAGCTCTTTCTTATGATAGCTTTATCTTTGGTAAATTTCTTATTCTTATCATTAATTGTTCTTCTGACTTATTTATATTGTTTTTCAGAATTCTCTTGGATCACACTAAGCTTTTTTTCCTGGGATTTTGGAATTTCTTTTTTATTGGAATCTGTTGCTGGAGAAGCATTGTGCTCCTTTGGAAGTGTCATATTTCCTTGCTTCTTAATTTTTGCTTCCTGTGTCCTTACTTTGATATATCTGTGCATCTGATATAATAGTCACTTCTTATAATTTTTTGATTTGCTTTCATTGGGAAAAACTTTTTCCTGAAGATGAATCTATGGTGTTTGTTGGCTCGGACACTGGTTTTGATTCTGAGTGCATGCATTAGTGTAGTGCGTGCATGTTTTGTTTTGTTGTTGTTTTTTAACTGAAAACACTGTAAACAGCATCAGTGGTATCTGTGATTTCTTAAGTGACTTAGGGTACGGTTGTTATTAGAGGCTTTGGTGAAGTTTTGAAAGACTGGGACACCAGGTGGGCCAGTCTTTGGGCTACAGTTATGGTAGCTGTGTTTTTGCCCCAGCGTGATGTATGCTGGTAATGGTGTTAACTGGCCTAGGCAGTCCAAGTTTTGAGCTGCCAGCTGGCCTGCTCAGGTGTTGGGAATGGTAGCAGTGGGGTAGGTGAGTGGGCAGGTTCTTGAGCCCTTGGTAGTGGGCCTGGTGTGGCAATTCCAGTAGCAGGGTGGGACCTAAGTAGTTACACTAGTGTTGGCCTTGGCTACGACAGGCTGGCAGGCCAGTCCCCAGATCTGCAGGTGGCACATGCAGGTGGGTCCCAGCTGTGGTGATAGTGACAGATTGAGTGGGTTCTACCTCTGATCCCAGGAGGAGTGTTCAGGTGCCATCATTGGTGAGCTATACAAGGTGATCCCCTGATCCCTGGATGGTGTTTTTGGGTACTTTGTGGGGGGTGTGTGGGGCAGGTAAGCAGTGGAGCCGACCAGGTGGACGTGCTCTTGGGCCCTCTGGTGGTTCGTGCAGATGTTGGCTGTGATAGGCAGGAGCTAGAATGCTCTAGTGGAGTGGCAGTGGCAGTTGCTACTTGGGAGGTTGGGGTTGCTTTTGCTGGGAGTAGCTTAGGCATCAGATAAGGGACACAGGCTTTTCCTGGGCTCTGCAGCAGCTGTGGGCAGTAGAATTTATCCTCAGGTTGTGTAAAAACCCACCGTTGCCCTCTGCTTATTTCCCTGTGCTCGGGAGACCCGGCAGTAGGGCAGGAAGCAATTCAGTGGAGGCCCTGCTTGCAAAATGGCACCATGTTGCAGCTGCTTTTAAGACTTGGTGATTTCCAGAACCTAGCGGGAGCACACTATGTTAGTCTCAGGGCCTGCAAAGGTCGGGGGACTTCCCCATGGCTAGGGCTGTAGGAGAGTCCAGAGTGAATATGGACTGCTGGGGGTCTCTCACTTACCTCTTCTCTGCATTAGGGAGCCACTCCAAACTCCCAGCAGACTCCAGCCAAGCAGGCTGCTTCCTTTCCCTCTCCATCCATGCTTCAGGTGCTTCCCGTTACTTCTGTTTAATTTCATTGTTCTCTCTGAAGTGGTCTTAGAATATGATTATCTACTCATAGTTTGATTATCTACTTGCTGTTTTGGTTCTTTTTCCTTGTAAGAGGCTAGTACCAGATGCATCTAATCAGCCATCTTCAGAATTGATTTGTATGGGTTTTGATTGCATGTCTAAACTATGATAGAGCAAATGCTTTTTGCACTAATGGGTACCTTTAACATTCAGTCATTTTACAAATTCTCATTGTGTGGTAACTGTGTACCTGGGACGGTACTAAGCATTTGAGATGCAATATACAAGAATCTCTATTGTGATTTAGTTTATTTTTCAAAAAGGTAAGCAAAAGCAAACAAGCAGATAAGCAAAAAGTTCAAGATAATTTTAGTTAGTAATAACAGTTATGAAAAAAATCTAGTAATATGCCAGCTGATGTGTTAGTAGAGTGTAGCAGTGGGATCACCACTATAGATTTATAGCTTTTTGAGGTGATATTTGAGCTAAAGCCAAAATGACAAGAAGTTAGCCCTGTGAAGATCTGGGTTAAGAGCATTGCTCTCAGCAGAAAGAAGCTCAGTATGTTGAAAGAACAAAAATAAGGTCCCTGTGGCCAGGATATAGTTAGAAAGTGAATAGTGTTAGGATAGAGCCAGATTAAGTGCTGAGATTGGTAATTGTGGAAATTAAACCCTTATTCAGACTTTTTTTTAAAAGAATAAATGGAACAGAGATCCATTTGGCTACAGCAGATGTTTTCCGTTTTTGTACACAATACAAAAAGTTTTGTGGCTGATAGAGTATTGATGAAAGATCTTAAAAAGGAACTCAAATAGCATTGAATAAAGTATATGGGGTGTTCACCAAATGAAAATTTAATTAAACCAGTTGCCCTATCTTTAGTACCCTCTACCTGAGTAGTATACTACTTTAGAAAAAGTCTGTCTTAGTAGAGTGGTGATGTTAAAGTGGTAAACATTTTACACAGCTTATAACCTCACACTATCACTAAACCACTTTACTCAGGGACAGTAGTATAAAAATGTTTTAAAATTGGATCATATATTTGCCTAGAGACAAAATGATGTAAGATAGACTCCTGGCTTTGCTATTTTTAGTTGAGCAACCTTGAGCCTAGGTACTTAAGTTCTCTGTTTTTGTCTTATCATCTGTAAATTGAGAATGATGATAATTATCAGTAGGAATGTAAATTGGGAATGATAATGTCAGTAGGAAGCTGTCAGGAAGATTGAGCTAATACAAACAAAAGTACTTAAAACAGTGCATGGTACATAATAACCACTCATTAAATGTTAACTACTTATTGGTTTTGTTGTTGTTACTCACTTAAGCTGGGGGTTTCTGCTCTCAAGTACTTGCAGTTCGGTGGAGGAGACTATTTAGTGTATTTATTTGGAAAAGGTAGAATACAAAGTGCAAAGTCACTTAGTGATGTAAAAGAGGAGTTGTCAGCCTTATCTCACAGGCTTATCAAGTGTTTAGGAGGGGACGTCTTGAGGGGTAGGTCCTGAAAGATAGGTAAGGGAGGATGCAGCAAGAGGATTTGCAGTTTAGGCAACAAGAACAGCTTGTGTGAAGTTATGAAAAAGCATTAACAGTATGTTTTAGGGAAGAACCAGAAGTTTAGGAATATATGGTGAAAAACAAGCAGGGTCCATTTCAAGGTGAGGATAGAAAAGGGAGTCTTGAAAACATTAGAACTTTGAGCACTGAGCATAAAGTCCTAATTTGGGAAAACAGATGACGGGTTAATATATAGCTAATGGTTTGTTTTAGAGAGAAAATTCTATTGTGTGGAGGAGGAATTGGAGGTAGGGAAGGAATACTGGAGGCTCGGAAGCCTGTAAGGAGGCAAGTAAAATAGTCTAGATGAAATAGGAGGAGGGCTTTCATTAGGGGAATTTAAGAAATGGGTTTTTGGTATGTCGAAGTCTAAGGATGACTCCCAAATACCTGTGGTAATGGTAACATTTTAACTAGGGTAGAGAGCACATTTTTATAATGGAGCAAATAATGAGTTCAGTTGTAGATAGATTGAGCTTAAGGTGCCTCTGGAGACAGATATAAGTAGATATTTGAGTTGGCTGTTAAATATATGCATTTAGAATTTAGAAAGGAATTATTTGTATACTTGGGATACGTGGTAGTCAAAGTTCAGGGAATGAGAAGGGACGCCAGAAGAGTTAACAGTGAAAGAGAAGCATGAAGGCCAAGCTTGATGTATTTAGAGCAGAGTGACTAAGGAAATAAATGTATATGGTACTTGAAGACTTTTCTGTCCAAGAGGTTTAGGCATAAGCAGTTGCAATAGTATCAGTTTTCAGACAGCTCCTTTATGTATATTTTCTTAAAATTGAGGTCCAAGCATCATACTAACTCTTTTTCCCCCATCTCAATTGCATAGTCATCTATCTTTCACTTCATAGAAGGAAGGCTGCTCACTTGTCCCCATGCTGCTCCTGAGATATAAAAACCACTAGGGCTCCAAATGAAGGTACAATTTGCAATGTTGGTGTAGAGATACAGTGCTTTTTCTAAAAGAGAGAAAGTACAATATCTGTTATTTCAAGGATTCTATGGTACTTTCTGAAAGTTTGAGTTTTCAGAAATTTATTTGCTGCGTCTCAGTCTATAGGGATTATCAAATATAGCAAATTTGTCTCAAAAGTCCTAATATATATATTGAGATTTGTGGGATAAGTACAAAAAAAGATTATGTTAGGACTATACTACTATTTCTAAAACATGTAGAGCAGAGAAGTCAGTATTAAATGGAAAGAGAAAAATGGACAGAGGTTAGTTTCAAGTACAGAAATTATAGTACAGCACCCTGAGGTGCTTGGCTTGGGTGAAGCGTGCCCCATTTGGAATTTTGGTATTCAGATTGCCTCCTTTAGGACAGACCAAACTTTTATATAGCTTAGCTATAGATTATCTAGTATATATTATATATGTATATAATAAATGTATAATATGCATTTCTATATTAGCTTAGCCATAGGTTTTCTAATAAAGCTGATCATGCTTAAACAGTATTCTTTAGGAATTAATGTAAAACTCTGCCATTAGAAAAACAGATCTTTTCCATAAAGCGAATGCATTTTTTAAAGACCATGCTTTTTCTTTTGAGTGCTTATTCTACAGTTTTCACTACTATATTTGAAGAAACATGAAAAATCTTTTTCCTTCTATGGAAGACCTAGCCTAATGCTAGAGACAAAAGAGACTGAGAGAAGGACTATGGAAGTATGTAATGGAGAAGATGAACTTCCATTGCTTCACTTAAGGTAGAGGCTGTACTTTTATAGTCTCAAATGTTACTTGTATAACGTAAAGCCAAACGGATTTTCCCACAAAGAGGGAGAACGTCTTCTTAAAACAGACAATATAAGTCTTATGTGGACTTTATTTCTGAAAAGTAGACATATTAATGATTTTCTCACTTGTCAGTAACAAGTAAAAACTATTTAAAGATTTAAGGAGATGATAGGAATAAAAAAATTAAATGTGATTTTTAAATTCAATAAAGAAAAAACAGTCATATTTAAAATTCCTGTGGAATTAGAAAGTATAGCTGATGAAGGGAATAAGGAAGAGATTCCCAACTATTTGCTAAACTTTAAATCTCATAAATAATTTGTTCAAACCAAAATACCAATAGATAATTATGGTGATAATAATGAAAGTGGTATATCTCTTAGGAAGATGTTGCAATAATGGACAATAAAGTCTCAGTCTTTCAGCATGCCTACCTTCTGTCCTTGCATTCCCTCATTTTTCTTTTCATGAAAACTGGTTCTTTGCTTTCTACCAGATAAGTTTTTGATGTGTAACATGTATATTATAAAGGTGAACTGGTCTTTTTAGATTAAATAGAAATTCCTAGTTTGTTTTATACCTCATAATAAAATTTTAAAAGCAGGAAGGAATATTCTGTGAGCAAACAATTTTTTTTCCTATACTTAATACTCAAATAATCTCTTGAAATAATTCTTTAGCCCAGCTCGGTGGCTCAGCCTGTAATCCCACGCCTTGGGAGGCTGAGGTGAGTGAATTGCCTGAGCCGGTGGGCTCAAGACCCGCCTGGGCAACTTGGTGAGACCTCATCTCTACAATAAATCAAAAAATCAGCCAGGTGTGGTAGCGCATGCCTGTAATTCCGACTACTCGGAAGGCTGAGGCGGAAGGATCGCCGGAGCCCAGCAGGTCGAGGCTGCAGTGGCCGGGAGCGGCCGCTGCACTCCAGTCTGGGCGACAGAGTGAGACTCCAACTCAAAAAAAAAAAAAAAAGAAAGAATTCTTTAATGTTATGTGGCAGCTTGGCTGCGATGAAAAGAGGGATGGGATTTACAAAGCCTTTGCTGAAGGAGGGATCGTAAATTTTTTGGAGGATAAAGTGTACCCTGGCTTATGCATAATGTTATAAGATGAAAACTAAACTTTGGACTAGCAAGTTTCATTAGAAAGATTAGAATTACAGCTTACTGAGAAGAGTTCAGTTACCATATGACTGACAGTTGTTGAATTGGTTAATAAATGAAATATGAGAAAGGTCCCAAGGAAGGAAGGAAATTTGAGGCAGATAGAAACCACTCACTTTGTTTCTCCTTTGTGAGAATAATACTTGTAGGATTTAGTCAAACAAAGGGTTGGGTTATAGATGATATGCGACCTGTATGAGATGTTGATGATGATTGTTACTGGTCAAACAGTGCTTGATAAAGAGTTCTGGTCACGATGGGTTAAAAGAGAATAGCTGCCCCAAAGAGTTCAAATCTGAAATGTTACAGTCAGACATATTGGGCTTCTCTGTCCTTTTGTTTTTAGAGTAACTTAAGAAAGGGTATAAGCTTTAAGGGTCGTAGCTGTATCCTGTTATGTCTTAGGAGAACTATACCAATGGTTTTTGTATTATGTATTTTAAACATATATGCCAGTGTCTGTAAATATTTGTTTTAGTTTTTGGACCTTTCTTCAAATAAGAGTTTATGAAAGCCCAATAAATAAATAGACAAATATGGGTTAAACAGGATGGTTCCGTATCCCATTTGAAAGTGTATATCCAGTCTGGTACCCACTAGAAGAGTAGTCCCAGAGGGATTCTTTGGGATGCCTGAAATACTGGGAGCAGTTTTAATCCTTGAGGCTCACAGTGCTCAGAAAGTGGTGCAAATGATTATCTGCATTGATTGCTCTGTTGCTATTTGGAATCACCTTGTGATCATGCTTAAGAATGTGGACACTGGAGTCAGACCATGTGGCTCAACTCCCATCTTGACCACTTGGTATGACTATATGACTTCAGGCCAGTTGTGTGTATTTGTGTCTTAGTCTGATCATCTACATAGTATTCTACCTTAGAGGGTTTTGAGTACCTCCCAACTGTTAACAAGAAAAATATTTTTTAAAAATAATAATGGTACATAAGTAGTGCTCAAAGCACATATTATCACCACTCCTCCTCTCAGACATCTTTCTTTTTCTTAAATATGCCATTCTACCTCAAGGCCTTTGCAGTTGCTAGTTTCTTTGCCTAGGATGGCTCTTTTCCCTAACTCTGAATGACTACTCCCACCCTTAAAGGATTCCCAGAGATGTTGTAAGAAATTCCTCATTTACACCTTGTTTAAAGCAATGTCTACCCCTTCCTCCTTCCCTTCTTCTCATTTCACTGAACCATGTTTGTCTTCCAAAGCTCTTGTTTCAATCTGTAATTATTGACAGTTATTTGTGTTTTGTTATATTTAGGTTCCAGGAGAGCAGAGTTTGCCTGTCTTTTTCAGTGCTCTATTCCTAGTGCCTAACAAAAACTTGGTACATGTTAGTTGCTCAAGGAATTTTTTAAGAACATGATTGTTACCTTGTAAAAATGAAAACAAACCAATGCCAGCTGTAGAATAGCCACTTGTCAGACAAGACTTTTTGGGAGGTTTTTAAAATATGCCATCCAATTAACCTGTATTCTCTATTCATTGATGACAGCCCTGAGCCCTCACTAGGAATTCATGTGTTCTTATTTTTTTTAACTGCTTTTTTTGAGTCAGTCTCACTCTGTTGCCCAGGCTGGAGGGCAGTGACACACTCAACGGCCTCGACCTGCTGGGCTCAGGTGATCCTTCTGTCTCAGCCTTCCAAGTAACTGGAACTACCGGTATGCGCCATCACACCTGGCCAATTTTTTAATTTATTGTAGAGATGAGGTCTCGCCAGTTGTTCAGACTGGTCTCGAACCCATGGGCTCAGGCAGTCCTCTCACCTCGGCCTCCCAAAGTGCTTGGGATTATAGGATGAGCCACTGCATGCCTGGCCTTCTTTTCTTTTTTTAATTCCTGTTTTGAATCTATTTTATAAAGACTTGTTTCTAAATTGCTGATTTTTCTACTATGTTCATCTAAGAGTGGATCATTATAAGAATGTAATATTAGAAGTGAAAAGGTGGGGAATATTCAAGCAGGCATTTGGCTGGGCATGGTAGCTCACACCTTATAATCCTAGCACTTGGGGAGCCCGAGCAAGGTGGTAGGATTACTTCAGGCCAGGAATTCAATACCAGCCTAGACAACATAGTGAGACCCACCCCTTTCTCTAGTTTTAAACGTGGGCATTTATTTTGAGATGATTATTTTAATGCCAGTGTTACGAAAAAGCAACACCTCCCTCCTTCCTTGACAATGTCAAAGAACAAGCCATAGTTGATTTAATTCTGTATGTGTTCACTTGTAGGTTGTTTTAGTAACATAGTTTAGGGAAAAGAAGGACTGAACTGGCCCTTGGGAAATTTGTGTTTTATTTTTAGCACTGTCTTGAACCACGTTATTTGGGCTAAAAGTTTCTCTGGCGTTTACTTCTCTAGCTGTAAATTAAGTGAAACTTTTATTCTCAGCTTTTTTTTTTTTGAGTTGGAGTCTCACTCCATCACTCAGGCTGGAGTGCAGTGGTACGCAGGTTCATGGTCACCCCGATATTGACCTGCATCAGCCAACATGGTTGTGAGAGGCTGTGTTTGGCTTCAGTGAATTTTTTTGGAGATTCTTTCAACATATTTGCGTATTTCATGATGGGTGATGTACGTGAACAACCTGCCCACGCTGTGCTGAGTGTTCAGCAGTTTTTGACCAAGAACTGGCATGACCCCACCCTTCCTATTCACCCACACTCACCCCAAGCAACTTTTGTTTTGTTTGACCAGATGAAAAAAATCCTCAAAGGAAAACATTGTGCCGATGTGGAAGAGGTGAAACAAAAAACAACGGAAGCACTAAAAGGCATCAAAATTGATGAGTTCAAAAACTGTTTTTAGCAGTGGAAAAAGCCTCTTGATAGGTGTATTGCCTCAAAGTACTTTGAAGGTGATGAAGCTTAAACATGTATGAATAAATACACAATTTTTATAAATAAATTCTGAGTTTTTTGGGGTCACTCCTCATATATATCATTTTGAAACATGAAAAATGCATATTATATGAACTGGACATATATATGAATCATGTTTCAAAAGCTTGTCACAGGTATAATAGGTAGTTTCAGGTTAGTCATAGTGTTATGGCTAACAGTAACTGTTCTTCCACTTAATTTATTCTCAGACACTTTCCAATTATATTAATATTTTTTCCTGATACAGTGTCTTTTTTTTTTTTTTTTGAATTGGAGTCTCACTCTGTCACCCAGACTGGAGTGCAGTGGCTGTTCCCGGCCACCACACCCTCGACCTGCTGGGCTCCGGCGTTCCTTCCACCTCAGCCTTCCGAGTAGCCGGAATTACAGGCATGCGCTACCACGCCCGGCTGATTTTTTTTATTTATTGTAGAGATGAGGTCTCACTGCCCAGGCGGGTCTCGAACCCGCGGGCTCAGGCAATCCACTCACCTCAGCCTCCCCAAGACGCGGGATTACAGCTGAGTCACCGAGCCCGGCTTCAGTGTCATTTTTTAATGAGGACTGAAAATGTTAATCAAACATACAGAACCCTTTGCCACCCCAAAGATTCTCTTGAAGATATACAAACATTAGGTTATTTTTAAGACTGAGACATAATTTTTAACATTTTTATTTTTTAATTATTATGAATGCATAACAGGTATATGTATTTGTCCAGCATGTGTGATGTTTTGTTATGGGTATGCAGTATGTGATAATCGCATCAGGGTAATTGGGGTATTCACACCTCAGGCATTTATCATTTCTTTGTGTTAGGAACATTCCAATTCCACTCTTTTATTTTTAAATATACAAGAAGTTATTGTTGACTGTAGTCACCATGTTGTGCCACCAGGTACTAGATCTTATTCATTCCGTCCAGCTATTTTGCACCCATTAACCCTCCTCATTTTTCCACTCTTCCCTAACTCTCCTTTCTAGTCACTGGTAACCATCATTTTACTCTCTGTTTCCGTGAGATTAGTTTTAAATTTTAGTTGCCTTATTTGAATGAGAACATGCGACATTTGTCTTCCTGTGCCTGACTGACTTCACTTAACATAATTCCCTCCAATTCCATCCATGTTGTTGCAAATGACAGAATTTTTTTGTTTTTAATGGCTGGGCAATATTCCATTATTTATATGTACCTCATTTTCTTTATGCATTCATCCATTGATAATGTTTAAGTTAAGATTCCAAATTTTGGCTGTTTTGACTAGAACTGCAGTAAACATCTGAGTGCAGATAATTCTTTGATATTCTGATTTTCTTTCTTTTTGGTATTTACCCAGCAGTGGGATTGCTAGATCTTATGACAGTTCTGTTTTTAGTTTTTTTGAGGAGTCTTTATACTGTTCTCCATAGTGGCTATACTAATTTACATTCCTACCAATATTGTGTGAGGGTTCCCTTTTCTGCATAATCCTGTCAGCTTTTGTTACTGTCTGTTGTATAAAAGCCATTTTAACTTGGGTGAGATGATAACTCATTGTGATTTTGATTTGCATTTCTCTGATGATTAATGATGAACATCTTTAATTGTTGGCCACTTGTAGATGCATACTTTCTTTTAACATTTAAGATTAAGGGTGTATTGTAGTATGCTGCTTCAGTTACATAATCAGAAATTCCTTTGTTATTTGGAGTGTACATTAGGTATTTCAAAATGAGATGAAATGACCAATTTGAAGCCAAATGTATGGAATGTTTAGATTTCTGACAAAATCCATAGGAGGAATATGCAGTCAGCTCTCTGCGACTTTCCCTTTTTGTTTGTAAAAGCAGCCAGTTTACAAATGGGTTGATACACTTCAGTGTTTGTTTACCTAAGGAAATAATGTATTTGTTGGATAAACCTTAAACTAGCTTATGAAGTTCTATTCAAGCTGAGGATATTTTTGTCTTTTAAAGAGGCAAGGTCTCTCTGGGTCACGCCAGGCTGGAGTGCAGTCGTAGCTCACTGTGGCCTCAAACTTCTGGGCTCAAAGTGCTTCTCCTGCCTCATCCTCCACAGTAGCTAGTACCAGAGGCACAAGCTACTGCACTGGACTACAGTATTGTACTAATCTCTCTCTACTAGAACTTGAGATGTACAAATATTTTCCATAAATGGAATTTTAAAATTTAATCTCTTCTTGCTACTTTAGGATATAGTGTCTTCCCCATTAAACCAAGCACCTAGACCTTCGCTGTCTCTTGAAGGGTTTGTTGGGATGAAGAAGATATAAACTAGGACATTTATAAGGGTTTTTGTTTCAAAGTATGGCTTCTGTTTGCCTCTAAGTGTAGAGGAAGGAAGTTACAACGCAGTACATTTGACTAACCAACTAAGTAAAATATATTTTAACTCCTTTGTAAAGGTGGGAGTCTAAGACCTCTTTTAATTTGCAATATGGCTGTTTCCCTCTTTATCAAATTAAAAAATCACGTTTTACTCTTTCATCCTCAGTTTCCACTTATATGTTTAAACAGCTTGCTTGTTATTGAGAAATAATAAAATTATGTTTATACCTAATTCAGAAATGAAAAAGTTCATAGGAAGCTTATTTTATCTTTCTTAATAAGTAATTCTCCCAGACATTATTGGAATTGAAGGGTGGCTCTAGAGATCCAGGTTGAGAGAATTTGGGGGAGGCATTTGTGTTTTTTTAACTTGTATGAAAATTTTAAATAAGTTAAGTGGAGAGAAAAACCATAATACATAACTACCACCTATATTTAATAATTACCAACTTTTTGTCATACTTGCTTCAAAGCAAATTATTCTGCGGCTAAAACGCTGAAACTTGCATTGACCAATATTAATAAAAGAAGAGATATAGATGAGATTTGATAGTGTTCCTAGACTCTTTAGATAGATGTTATTTTAAATGTTTCTCTTATATTTTTATTTTTGTGACTCCTAATTTTTAACGCATCATTCTCAGTCAGTTCACCTAGTTTTACTTGCGGAAAACCATAATTTTGTGTGTGTGAGAATGTGTTTGAAATTTTCCGTAATAAAGTTTGCGTACATATGTATTATATTACTCATAAATATAATTGTGTAAGTCATATCAATTTTGGTGTAAATACATATATGTGTGTATGTGTATAGATATAAACTATGTTTATACATATGCACTCTTTATTATGGAAATTTTCAAGCATGCGGAAAAGTAGAACTAATATTATAATAAACTTCTGTGTATACGTCACTCAGTTCCACCAGTTACCAACTTATGGTTCATCTTTAACATCCTACCCCTAATTATTTAAATTTTTAAAAAATATGTAAGTTGGACATGCCAAAATTGAAGATTATCTTTCTGTACACAGTTGCTTGAGTTTAATTAAGAATGGAATAGAAGACAAAAGTTTAAGTCAGTGTTGATAGATACTAGTGTGTCAAAAAGTATCATTAGCTAAACAAGCATTAATTGAACCTCATGAGAGAATTGCCAGGAACTATGAGATAACTTCAGTACAAGAATTACTACGAAAAGATATTCAGTTGTGAGCCACATTGGAGTAGTGGTTTCGGCATCATGTTTTGATAGCACAAATTAAAGTGGACTGGGAGAGGAGGAAGATGGAATATTAGAAAAGACTTCTCCAAAAATGATTAAGAATTTCAGGTCTGAGATGATTGCATGAAGAAGGGAGAATCAAGCATATGGTAGCTTTCTTATATACACACAAAACAAAGGTAAGAAAAAGATATGCTAAATTTGCTCAAAAAGAGAATGTGACTGATAAATGCATTCAGTTTTTTGTTATTTTCTGTAATAGAAAAATAGTTGTGGGGTCAGTACAAATGCCTTTTTTAAAAACTGATAGAAGCATTTTATTTATTATTTATTAACTAATGCAATAAAGAAAGAGAGACCTAAGTATAGAAATATGCTCAATTCTGAACACAAGGACAAGTGAGAATTTATAGTCAAGGATCAGGGTAGGGTCAGTGAATGGAAAATTACTAAAAAGAAACAAGCATTAAGATATATATAAGATATAAGATATTTAGCTGGAAATTTTGGCTAAACTGACTTCTTAACAGGATTCTTGCTGAAGGTAGGCCAGGGTGACTAGATGTCACTTGTGGGACAAGGAATTTGAAAATATCGAGGTGATCAGAAATGTTGGGTGGGGGATTGTTTCTGGACTGACTTAAGATTGTTGCTGACACTGGTGATCCAGGCCTAACATTGGCAGACTCTGAAGACCAAGGTCAAAGCCTAGTTAAGAAAAGAGTTTAGAGGAACCTGACTTAAGGTTTGGTCAAGGAGAGAGTCTTTGTTAACCAGGAAGAAAGCATTACATAGGCATGCTACCTCTTTACTGCTACCATGAATGTGCCTGTCTAATCCTATGTCAACTGCAGTGTCCAGGGAGAATCACATTATGGTTTTATTCAAAGGCAGTAGCATGAAGTGGATTTTAAGGGCAGTTTTAAAGGAAGAGAGGGAGAAAAAATGTTACAGGAAAGCCACATGCATTTTTTTTTTTGAAAGGTGCATAAAAGCATATAAATCAGTCATATCTTTAATGCTTTGACCTGGGAAACAGTAGATATCTATATATTTTCAGCACCACTAAACGCTTCACTTATTCTCGGAAAAGGAATTATAGTGCCTGCTGCAGTCATGGCCCTTGCACAACTCTGCTCATACCTCTCATCCCCATATAGCAAATGTGAAAAAGAGAAGCCAAAACAGCTATATTATTATATGATCCTACCTTCTTGGCTACAAATATTGGATTACAAACACATGATCTAATGGCAGCCAGTGCATAGGTTGTCTGTTTGTTACCTGTGACTCGCTTGGCTTCACATGAAATGATGATCTGGGCCAATCATGTTGTTACTCTTATTTATATAAATTGAGAGAGAGAATCAGGCAAATAATAGTAGATTTGAAGCTGACAGAAAAGCCCTTAAAATAGATGTGAAATCATGTATTAGGGCCAGATGTCTTTTATATTTGCTTTGGCTTGGATTTTTATGTTTCAGTCGAGGTATCCTGGAAATTTGCATAAAAGAAAATAATCAGACTATGCTTTGTGTAGTAACAACTGAATCTGTAACATAGATTCATGATGTGTTATAAATTTAGATTTGGGAACTTCCTGTTTACTTTTTATATGTAGGGAGAAGAATGCAAGTTATTATGTGAGGGGGACTCAAAAGCCTAGAATTTATTTATAAACAATTGTGTATTTATTCTTACATGTTTAAACTTCAGTCACCTTCAAAATACTCTCCGTTTGATGCAGTACACCTATCAAGATGCTTTTTCCACGCTCAAAAGTTTTTGAACTTGTCAATTTTGATGCCTTTAGTGCTTCTGCTGTTTTTTGCTTCACATCTTACACATCAGCAAAACATTTCCCTTTGAGAGGACTTCTTTCATCCAGGGAAACAAAAACAAAAGTTGCTGGTGGCAAGACTGGGTGAACAGGGAAGCTGGAGGAGGGGGCATGCTGTTTGTGGTCAAAAGCTTTTGAACAGTATGGGCAGGTTGTTTATGTAAATCACCCATCATGAAATAGGCAAATGTGTTGAAGGAATCTTCACACACACACACACACACACAAAACCGAGGCCAAACACATCCTCTCACAACAGTGCTAGCCTGGTACACTGATGTTGCTGGGTTCCTAGAACACGTAAACCTAGTGGAGGAAGTGTGTACTACAAGGGGACTGCCTGCCAGAAAATAACTTTTTTTTTTTTTTTTTTTGCCTGCCCCTCCCCCATAAGTAGTTATTCAACTTTGAACCAGAATTTTGTTAGATCCCAAACAAACTTCTGTATCATTTAATTGAAAAATAGCATTTATCAGCAAGGAAAACTTATTTTTAAAAAATGATTACTGTGTGACACTTATCTCTATGACTCAACATTTTTACATTTTTTTTTTTTTTTTTAGTTGAAGTGTCTCACTCTGTCACTCAGGTTGGAGTGCAGTGGCTTGCTCACAGCCACTGCAGCCTTGACCTGCTGGGCTTAGACGATCCTTCCACCTCAGCCTTCCAAGTAGCTGGAACTACAGGCATGCGCAACCATGCCTGGCTTCGTTTTTACAATTTTATGAACCAAGACAAAATACAGAAATAGATGATACAGTTGGCATCATTGCAACTATAATCTGTAACCTCAAGTTTAAGATTTTTGTGTTCATTGAAACAAGCCTAATTGTTCTTCAATTGACTTTAAGTAAATGTTATGTTTGAACTTAGTTCTATTTTTAAAAATACTCTTATATGTCTTTTGAGTTTGTGAAGTTTTTATTTGAAAAAGGTTCCACTCCTTTGAATAGTTTGAAATTCAGTAGCTTACTCCATTTTGGAATTTTGTAGTGTATATTTTTGTTAATTATTTCAATTAGTTTCTTTACTTCACATCAAATTAATATTTATCTGGGTTTTTCTTAATTGAAAAGATTGGTAGTTATAAGGGATGATAACAAGATAGAATGAGATGGGGACAGACTACTACTTTTTATTAACAATGTTTTAAAAACCTGAATTTGTCAAGTAGTCTTTGAGACATCTTTCTCTTTTTAATTCAGAGGAACGAATCTAGTGATAAGTTACTAGAATTAGTTTGATTTTGTAAGGTTTCTGTCTTCAGAGTCAGTGTAAAAATACCAGCGGATTCCTGTCAACATACTGAATAGGTTTTTTTTTGTTTTTTTTTTTTAAAGTAAGTGAAGACAGCATTAAAGATGGGGAAAAAAAAAATCTATGTAGAGATGATCTGGACTTCTAAGACGAAATTATACACTTTCTGGAGAGACATTAAAAACCTAAATAAATGAAGGAGATAAACTATATTCGTGGATTGGATGTGTTCACATTGTGAAGATGTTAATTTTTTCCAAATTGATTTGTAGAATCAGTGAAAAGCACAGTTAATAAATTCCACCGCGATATCAAGATTAAATTTAAAGTTATATTAATAAGGATAGCATACTATTGCTGTAAAGATAGAAATACCACTTGGACATAATATAGAATTTAGAAATAGACCCAAATGTTAGTGAGCCTTTAATATATGATAGAGTTGAAACTGTCAAGCAATGGAGAAATGACAGTCATTCTAGTGAATGGTGGGGGAAATTTAAAAGGAGGAAAAAAATGAAAAATGAATTCCTATTTTACACCATACAGTAATCAATTCCTTGTGTGTATTAAAGACCTAAGTAGCTATGCTTAAGCTGTAAATCATCAGGAAGAAGATAAGAGACTATCCTTATGATCTAAGAGTAGTGAAATACTTTTAGAATCAGAACAAAAAGCACTAACCCAAGACAAAAAGTGATAAATTAAGTTTATGTCAGTAATTTCTGTTCTTTGGGTGTGGTGGCTCACTCCCGTAATCTCAGCACTTTGGGAGCTCAAGGCAGATGAATTGTTTGAGCCCAGAAGTTTAAGTCCAGCCTGGACAATATAGTGAACTCTGATCTCTACACACACACACACACACACACACACACACACACACACACACTTAATGCTATTATTTAAAAACAACCAAAAAAAAATTAAGAGTGAAAAACCACAGAATGAGAGAAGGTTACAATTGTTACAATTCATGTTATTGATGAAAGAACCGTGCCCAAATATTAAAAACTTACTCAGATCAACTAGAAAAAATGTACAAAGGATTTCAACATACTCTTTACCCAAAAGGTAATTTTAATGACCAATAAGAATGAAAAGTATTTAATCATAGGAAGTACTGTGGAAATGCAAACACTACAAAATGATAATCCTACATGTTGATGAGGTTATTAAGCAACATGAACTCTTAGATGGGATACTTACTTTTTATCTCCCAAGTCAAGTAGTTGACTTAGTTGTCACTCAGGGCAGCTGATTAGTTGAAAGATGTGTATGGTGGAGGGCATGAATTGGAGATATTGAGTTGTAGACTCAAAAAGAAAGTTGCGCCTGCTATTACGTTGAAATGGTCAAGTAAAATAAGAATCTGCTGCCTTTTACAGTCATGTTATTTCACTTTCAAGAGATAAGACAGGAAAGCCCTAAGGCTGTTTAAAAGAACATGGTGGTGGATTAAAAACTGGGGCAGAAAATAGGGTAGAAGAACTAATGGCAATTTAGACAGGAAGAAGTTAACTGAAAATCAAAGAGAATACTTATGTAGGAATCAATAAGGGAGTTGTGGGAGCCTTTAAAAAAATGCATATGAGGAGTGATGTGATCTTGGGGCTAAAATAGAACTAGACACATTCTATTTCCATTTCTACTTAGTTTTTAGATACTTTGACTAGATTTTCGATTGTGTGTGTGTGTGTGTGTGTGTGTGTGTGTGTGTGTGTGTGTGTGTGTGTGTGCGTGCGCGCGCGCGCGCGTTAGAGATACTGTCTTGCTTTGTTACTCAGCTTGCATTGATGACCTGGCTTCAAGCGATCCTCCCATCCTGTCTTGGCCTCCCAAAGTGCTGGGATTGTTTACAGGCATGAGCCATTGCACCCAACCAGATAGAATCTAAAAGGGCTTGATGTTTAAAATTCTGTCTCCAGGCTTGCATGTCAGGAAGTTAGTTAATTGGTCTTTAACTTTGGGGAGATCATTTGAAATTGGTATTTAGGTAGTTATCTAAGAAAGTATCTTGATTGCATCTCTCATCTCCAATTAAAAGCATATTATTTATGAAACAAATTGTTCTGTTACCAGATAATTGAGGACTATTATGTATCAGGTGAATGCTAAGTGTTGGAGACACTGGTGTCTTCATGGGAGTATTTGTCTGGTGGAGTCAATTGAAATTGCATCTGTGGCAAGTGCTGGTAAGAAAAGTACACTGAACCCTTTCTGTCAGGTACAGCATCAGCATTCAGAAATGTGCTGAAGTTTGCAGGATGAGTCAACTGGGTTAAGAGGGGGACGGCCGTGGTCCAAGCAGAAGAGATTCGCAGTCTAAATAGAGTTTGTGATGGGAGAGAATGAGATGAATCTGGAGGGCTGAAAGATGGAAAGAAGGGAGGTAGTGCCTTGTGGGGTAAGAAGTAGACCATGTGTGGTTTTGTCCATTATGTTTAGAAGTAGAGGTTTCCCTCCTTTAATTTTAAGAAGTGAAACCTTTGAATGGTTCAGAGAATTGCAGTGTGTTCACGTTTACATTTTGAAAAGGCTTTTCTTTTTGTGGTAATGGTGCACAGATTGGGGCATTAGGAGGTGGGCAGAATGAATGTTGAGAGACAGGTTAGAAACTATTTCAGTAGTGTAGTGTTAAGCAGTGTTGATAGCCTGGCTTAGAGTGCTAGTAGCAAAATAAGAAAATAGTGACGAATTTCAGAGAAGTTTAGTTAGGTAAGGTGACAACCTTGTTACAATTTGTATATACGAATAGAATGTGAGAGAGAAGAAGCTCTCAAGGATGGCACCTGGATTTCTTCAATTTAGGTGGTAGCTAGAGAACACTGAATAGCAGACATAGTGTGTATGTTTGTTTTAGGGTTAGATAGTACTATCTGATCATGAGTTTAGTTGGATGTTGAGTTTTTGAGATAACTTTGTGACATTCAAGGAAAACAAACCACATAGGCAGTTATGGTTTGGACATGAGAAGAAGGTCTAAGGGAGATAATAATAGTGAATCATCAGCATTCTGGTAATAATTGAAGACTTGGGTGTGACTGAAGTCTCTTAGGCAGAGATTTTAGGGTGAATTAATGAGATTTGAAATAGAGGAACCTATCTGTACAGAAAACAGAGAAGGAGTCTAGAGAAGTGAGGGTAAAAATCAGGAGATTTTTACAGTCATTCAAACCAAAGGAAGAAAGTGATTCAATAGGGGGAGAGGTCAAGAGTTAAGCAAATGGAAGGTAAAAAATACCCCTCAAGGAAACTTTGATTATGAAATTGGAATCACCTGGTTCCTGGTTTTTAAAACATGTTAAGAATAATCCCCTGGAATCAATTTTCTGTGATGGAAAATTAGGTTGAAAATTTAAAACCTTGATTTTTGCTGAAATACTGGGCCTCTTCCATTAAAATATTTTCACAAACACTGGGGGTCTTTCTTTTTCTGTTGTGTGCTTACTTTCTTATAGTGAACCTCTTCCTTGTGTGTAGTTTAACTTATTTATGAGTTTATCTGGGTCTCTCCAAAACTGCTTTTGGTTTTTGCTTCTACTGCTAATCCAAATGTTGTTTGGGTTTGTTTTCAATGTAAATGTCTTGTTCTGGAGATTGCTTGTAAATTTAGACTCTTGACTAATACATGACACAAAGATTAATTTTACTTTTTTATTGGAGTCTTTTTTTCCCCCCTTTAGAAAGACAAAAATGTTGTCACTTCATTGGTGATGGTTGGATTGTTTTCCATCTTTTACTGGATAGCCTTTCCATGATCTGGCTCTGTAAGAACAATAACTTTTATTTCATGCATTTGAAGCTATCCGTTTTTAAATTTAGCTCTGGTAAATACTTCTTTGGGAAGTTGGGGCTAGCATTGCTAGCATTAGCTTAGTCGTCCATGTTGCTGGCACACAATGTTACTGTTTTACTTACAGTTCTAATTTTAACAAATTTTTTGTCTGAAATCTGAATGTACTGTTCCACTGATCTATAGTATCCAGTGGTTCCTAATTTTGTTTATTCCTTTGTAGAAAATTTCTTTTTTCTCTGGATGATTTTAAGTTGTACTTTAACATTTTGAAATTTATTGGGATGTGTATGAGGTTTCCCCTTCCATCTTCTTGGAGCATAGTATTTATTTTTAACAATGAATATAACTTAAAACTGCTGGATTTCTCTTTCGATTTCTTAATTTTTTAATAATACTTTTATCTTGTTCTAATTTGCCCTTCATTTTTTGTCCTTTACACTATTTAGCCTTCTTTTTTTTTAATCTTGACAATTACAATTTTGCTATTCAAAAATTTTTCTTTTTCTTTTTTTGCGCCATGATCGAGTTGGTTTTATAGAATTTTAAATGGATTCTTTATCATAAATCTGTTATATTTCATTATAATAGCAGTAACCTTTAAGTGCTTCAGAGACACTAGATTGTTTCCTCATTATAGCTAACATTGTTATCCCTGTTTTATAGATGAGGAAACTAGAGCATAGAGAACATAAGTAACTTGCCCAACCAAGTTTGCATAGCTTAGTAAGTGTGGAACTAAGTATCAGACCCATGCAGTGTGATTCTAGAACTTGTACTCCTAGACTCTAGGTTATACTTCCTCTCAGGCTACTTTAGCTTGTATTACTCCTTTGATTAATTCTTTTTTTCTGTTTCCTGTGGCATTAATTTTTCTATTTCTTGGTTTTGATGTTTATCTTTCATAGTACTTATCTCAAATGTTTGATTTTTTTTTTTTTTTGATGTGTGCTTACTGTAGTATTTAAAAAATCTAACCAAAAATGCTCCAGAGCTTGCTTCAAGTGATTGTTGGGGGTGGGAGTCAATAACTTGTTGCTAAGAAGGATGTATCAAACTGATGGGGGGTAGGGTATGAGGATTTCCCTTTTCATCTTCTGTATGTCCTACATTATTCTATTTTTTTGACTCACTTGTCTACATGTAGTGCTCCTACCTCAGGCAGATAGATACCTCTGATATATCCACTTCTGTAATTGGCAGTAGTGTAGGGGAAGGAAATCCACCTGTCTGGATGTCCCTAATACCATTATCCTGAAGGTTGCTCCGGGGTTCTCTCCTGCCTTCCATAGCTACTTTATACTGAACATGGAATATCCCTGGAATTGTGCTCTGTGGGTTTACGATTTTCTTCTGCTTATGTTTTGGGCTTTGGTTTCTTCAAGTTCATTTCTTCTCATTTGTCTTTGTGTCTCAAAAGATAATTATAATTTCTCATTCTTTAAGGTGATATTCTTGTTTTACAGTGCTGGTAGGTTGATTCCCATATATTTATAGTGCTATTATAGATTTTCTTTATTCTTAAAAAAAAATTTTTTTTTTTTTTTTGAGTTGGAGTCTCACTCTGTCACCCAGACTGGAGTGCAATGGCCGCTCCGGCCACCGCAGCCTCGACCTGCTGGGCTCCGGCGATCCTTCCGCCTCAGCCTTCCAAATAACTGGAACTACAGGCGCGCGCTACCACGCCCGGCTGCTTTTTTGATTTATTGTAGAGATTAGGTCTTGTCAAGTTGCCCAGGCGGGTCTCGAACCCACGGGCTTAGGCAATCCACTCACCTCGGCCTCCCAAAGTGCTGGGATTACAGGCTGAGCCACCGAGCCCAGCCAATTCTTAAAAATTTTAAGGCTGCAGGATTTGGGACAGTTATGTTGAATGTGCTGGCTTCTTCCATTCTGATGCTCTGTTTTGTCAGTAATTCTTAATGTTTCTAGAGTCACAGACTTCTTTGACCATATAATAAATTCTGTGGGCCCTCATTACCTTTTTAACTCAAATTTATAACCTACCACATGGACCCCAAGCAACAGCTAAATGTTAATTTGAACATTGCTAGTTTTGTAGGCATGGTTTTTTGGGGAGAAAGGAAAAAGAGGGGTCTTGCTTTTAGTTATATTACAGGTATAAGCATATTCCTTTGGTATTTTCAGATTACTTTGTGTTATTCAAGTTTGATAACTTTGGAATCAGAGACATATTTATGTAGTCATAGAGTTTAATATAAAGAAAGATAGAGCTATTTCTGTCTATTAGGCAGTTTTATAACTTTTTTTTCTCTTTTTCTCTAGGTTTAACTATAGGTCAACACATCATCTTGCATCTCATGGGTTCTATGAATTTTTAAATTGGTTTGATGAAAGAGCATGGTATCCACTAGGAAGAATAGTAGGTGGTACTGTAAGTATATTAGCAATTATTTATATTAATTATAAAATTTTATTATTTGAGTAAGTCATTAATGGCTAAGGTGATGGGAATTCTTGAAAGAAAACTTTGTATAATTAGCTAATACATTTTTCTGTTACTTGGTTGTCCAGTATTTAGGATCTTCTCTTGATGCATCCTTCTACTCCCCAACCTGTTGGGGGTTTCCTCACATGAGTCACTCTTTTGAAAAGTGGTGGAGGCTGGGTAGGGAGCTACCATGACAGTGTACCTCAAGTTCAAGTTATTTGTGTGTTTTTGCTTTACTTTTATAGCAGCGTGACTGAAAAATAATTTTTGTGGAAGGAAATAGAAATTTAGAATAATCAGATAATTCTAATTTTTCCAGTCCTAAGCCTCCCCTACCTTATTCCAGGTAATTGAGTGTTATAGTTCATGGAGACTTCTGATGTCCAGAAAGATGACATAAGGCAAAGTATCTTTAGGATTTGAGACGTAAGGAGAATTTTGAAGAGAAGGAAAGACAAAGAAGCATGTTGTCTTGTATTAAGGAATAAATATATGCTTTATTATTTTCTTTTGTTGATCAGTTTTGACAGAGGTTCATCAATTTTCTTTTGACTCTGTTGATTATCTCTAGTATATGTTTGTTTTGTGTTTTATTTATTTCATTTTGTTTTCTTTCACTCTCTTGAGCTTATTTTTATGCTTTTTCTGACTTCTTGAGATGGTTTACTCAGTAATTTTCAACTGTTTTATTATTAACACATGCATTTTAAAGCTGTAAATTTCATACTAATCACTACATAAGTTTCGATGTGCATTATTTTTAATATTTCAAACAAAATTTATTTTAATTTTCATTATTTCCCCTGATTTGTGGGTTATTTTGAATTGTATTTAACTTCAAAACATAAGAAGTTTTCCTAGTTATCTTTTTTGCTTCATACATCAAATATATTGTGGTTAGAGAACAAATTCTGTGCAAGTGCAGTCTTTTAAAATTTATCAGTACTTGATTTGTGGCCTGGGATGTATCCAAATTTTGTAAATGTTTCCCATGTTTAGAAAGAATATGTTCTTCATAATGGTAATGGGCATCTAGCCTGGGGCATCTTCTATTACTTGATGGAGATAGAGATGAAGGCACCACAGTGTTGTTACTTTGGTCTCCAGTATGATGAGAGAGGTTAAATGAGTAGTAGGTGTGGTAGATGGCTGTTACCTGCAGTTCTTGTGCTAATCTTAGATGATACTTTATTGTATTCATATTTGATGACTATAATTTGTTTTCTTGTGTGGTACATAATTTTTAATCTTGAATTCATCCTCAGTAGAAGCCTGTTTTCTCTGGGACTCCTGATGTCCTGGGACTTGGGACCATCCTTATAATAATCTTTCTCATTTGTCTTTGCTGGAGTCCATTTCACTGGGTTTCACTGTTTTTAGGACAGTTTTTAGAGGTTATTTCTCAGCTTGAGGTTTCTTATACCTAATGTTGTTATAAGTATGGATCCCACATTCACACATCTGAAGGAGTTTCTTATTTCTCCTTTAGGATTTTGTTTCTACTCAGAGCTTTAGAAGGAAGGCAGAGTTCCTTAGTTGCTTCCCCTTAATAGATGAGTGGAGTTTGTCTAGTCTAGTTTCATTAACAGTCCCTGACTTTGTTCTTGGAATTAGTTCTTCTCTCTGATCTCTGTGTTGAGTGAATAGCCCCCATTTCCATTCCCTAAGTCTATATCAGGCCTGGTTTGTTTGTCTTTTTTATCTTCTGTCTTGTGTGTTCCCATGACATCAGTACCTACTTTTAATTTCTTCTTCTTTTTGGCATTTGGGTAACTCTGTCTTTTGAGCTAGAATATACCTTTTTTTATGTTGGAGTTTATTGGTTTATTTTTGGTCCTTTCATTTAGTGCTTCTATGTAGTTTGGCTGGTGTCTGTGTGTGTGTGTGTGCGCGCGCGCGGGCACGCGCATGGATGCACACTCTTGTGTGTCAGTGTCAGCTCAATCTGCTATATTATATGGGTATATTGACTTACCTTGAAAGAAAGTATTTTCAAATTCACTTCCACTTTTTTTCAGTATTGCTGACAAAGTAATATACTGGCACCCCGTGTTGAATGTGAAATGGAAGAAAATTTTTTATTTGTTAAGAATGATGAATTACCACATTTTTTTTCCTTCCTTCTCTCTGTCCCTTCTTCCTTCCATGCACGAAGTAGGTATTGAGCACCCACTTTGTGCCAGTTATTGTTCTGAATGCTGGGGAAAATTTTCCTGCTTTTCTGGAGCTTATTTTCTTGTGAGCGTAAGCAGTTAATAGATGATACATAAGCTGATGATAAGTGCTATGGAGAAAAAGCCAACGAGTGAGTTAAAGAACATGGAGTGGGGGAGGGCTTACAGTTTTAAATAGGATAGCCAGGAAAGGAAACTTATAAACTTTCTAGTTCTAGCTCTGGAGTAAAAAAAGAATCTTTCAGGATTTAGCTAAGGGTGCAGATGCAAATGTGCATTTTAATCATTGAGGAATAGCTCAAGAAGAATGTCTTATTTACTGTTCTTTGGATCCCTTTACTGTTTCATGCTCCTCTTTTAAAGTAAAGGTGAGTATCACTGTTAAGTGACTTCTTCTGGTTTATTATTTCCCTTTCATCCTTAAACACTCCAGTATAAAAATTTTTAACCTTTCAGAAGTTCCAAAATACTATCTTTGAGTTCACCAACTGACTAGTCCTTCTTCTCCTAGCTAAAATTGCTTACTTTCTAAATCTTGGGCTAGAAAGGAGGGGAGAATTTTTGTAAATACCACTTGAATAACTTTGCGCATACCTTTTTTTTTAGTTTTTTCTTTCTTTTCTCATTTCCTTATACTCACACAAGAGGGGCAAAAGTGGAGTGTGTTAAAATCCCAAACTTGAGGATAAGTTAGATTAGGACTGTGCTTTGGAGTGACACAAAGCTAGTGGGATCAGTAAGGAAGTTACCTACAGTTTAACACTATAACATTTTTAATTTTAATCATTCTTGTTTCATATTCTCTCTGATCTTTACTTAAATGTTTATTCCTCTGTGTATGAGCTTATTCTTTGTATCCAATTCAAAATTTTTTTTGTAGTTTGTAAAGAGGGCAAACTTTTGAGATTTTGTTCTCAAACTTAGTGTACACAAAATATGTAATAATTAGGAAGAGTACTTATATTAGTGTTCTTGTATATCTCATTTTACATGTAATTAGATCTTCTATATTTTTTTCCCTAGGTTTACCCAGGGTTGATGATAACAGCTGGCCTTATCCATTGGATTTTGAATACGTTGAACATAACAGTTCACATAAGAGATGTATGTGTGTTTCTTGCACCAACTTTTAGCGGCCTTACATCTATATCTACTTTCCTGCTTACCAGAGAACTTTGGAACCAAGGAGCAGGACTTTTAGCTGCTTGTTTTATTGCTATTGTGCCAGGGTACATATCTCGGTCAGTAGCTGGATCCTTTGATAACGAAGGCATTGCTATTTTTGCACTTCAGTTCACATACTACTTGTGGGTAAGTAATACTTCATGTTTTGCTACTTTTAATACTCAGGACCTTTCTACTGAAACGCTTTGAGTTGTATACATTTGTCTTTTGCCAGTTATATAGTTGCAAACAGATCTCTGTTAACTGTTCATTATAAATAATGGGTAACATTAAAAAATGTCAGGCACTGTTTTTTTCTCTAGTTACATATAACTAGATTAGTATATAGATAAAATTAATTTTCACAACAATCCTTTTATGCCTCTCTTTATAAGTTATAGCTCAAAAAAGGGGGCTGTCAAAAAGCAACCTACTTTTTGTTTATTTGCTTCTTTGTTTTGGGGGGAAGAGAAATAAGAAATAGCTACCTAGGAAAGTTGAAATGTGGTTTGATGGCTTGGAATTTTGAATTGTTTTTAAGACTAACATTATTTTGCTGTTGCAAAGTTATTTAAACTTAATGTGTTTTTTTCCTCTATGGAATATGATTATATTTGTTTCATTCATTTTAAAGGTTACCTTTATTTATTATTTTAGCTTTAGCTTATACTCATACTTGTTCAGTGACGGGAATTGCCAAAAATTTTTTATCAGTACTTTTTTGCATATTTAAGTATATTTTTAGATAGCTGACTTTTTTTGTATATTAAGTATATGTTCAGATAGGTAGGTGAATGGCAGGATAATTTTTTTCTTCAATTATTTTACATTATTTAAAACGACTTGGCTAGTGAGTATTTTTGCTCTGGCAAGGAATTTTAGAGAAGAGTATTCAGTGTGATTAATATAGACAGTGTCTTGATCTTGAGTTTAAAAGAGAAAAAAGAAAAGTATCCACAGAGATGAAGATGATGCCAAGCAGCAGGATGTTGCCAGTGCTGCTGTACTCATCAAAACATGGTTTTAAAAACTGTTCTTGTTTGTTGCGTGCAGCTAAGAAAAACACTTAAAATTTCAACACGTTTTAATAAACAATGTGTATTTTTAATTATAAAAATAATGCATGTAAATGTGGATAGATCTTGATAATATAATGCCACATGGAAAAGTAAGTTGCAGTAGAGTGTCTACAGTATGATCCATCATTTGTGTAAAATTTAAGCAGTACAAACCATATTGTTTGTTTATACTTGTCTATAATGGAAGTATAAAAATGTGATACATAGCCTTCATGTACACCAACGTTGTGATAGTGGTTTTTCCTGAGGGTGGGCGGATGACATTGAGGTAGAAAGTATTAAGGGAGCTCCACATATGTTAGCTAAAAAAAAAAATTGTAAAAAGGAATATTTTGAAGCAAATGTATTAGGTTTGACTGTGAAAGTCTGGATACGTAGGTTTATAACTATTTTAATATCCTCTACCCTTCTATATGTTTCAAACACTCGATAACAAATTTTTAAAAATATTCTATGTGTGGGAAATTTAGACAACAGAAAAATGTAAAGAAAAAATCACCCAGAGATAACTACAATTTGAATTTTCTGCCTGTTGCATTCAGAAATTAGTCCCACTTAGTCATGGTGTATAATCCTTTTAATATGCTGCTGAATTTGGTTTGCTATTATTTTCTCAAGGATTTTTGCATTAATAGTTTATAAGGAGATATTGATAATATAGTTTTCTTGTAGTGTCTTTGTCTGGCTTTGCTATGAGGATAATGCTGGCATCATAGAATGAATTAGAAAGTGTTCCCTTCTCTTCAATTTTTGGAAAAGTTTGAGAAGAATTGTTGTTAGTTCAATTCCTTAAGTGTTTTGGTAGAACTAACCAGTGAGGCCATCAGATCCAGGCCTTTTCTTTGTTGGGAAAGATTTTATTTTATTTATTTATTTTGAGTTGGAGACTCACTCTGTCGCTGAGGCTGAAGTGCAGTGGCACACTCACAGCCGCCACAGCCTTGACCTGCTGAGCTCGGGTGAGTCTTACACCTCAACCTTCCAAGTAGCTGGAACTACACTTACCACTCCTGGCTAAGTTTTGATTTATTGTAGAGACAAGGTCTCGCTAAGTTGCCCGGGTTGGTCTCGAACCCCTGGACGCAGGTAATCCTCTCGCCTTGGCCTCCCAAAGTGCTGGGATTACAGGCTTGAGCCACTGTGCCCAGTGGGAGAGATTTTAAATTACTGGTTCAATTTCCTTATTAGTTATAAGTCTATTCAGATTTTCCATTTCATGGTGAGATTTAGTCTTTTTGTGTTTCTAGGATTTGTTCATATAGGTTATTCAATTTGTTGGCATATATAGGCTCATAATGTACTCTCTTATCCTTTTTGTTTCTATAGAATTGGAAGTAATGTCTCTGCTTTCATTTCTGATTTTAGTAATTTGAGTCTTCTCCCTTTTTTCTTAGTCTGTCTAACAAAAGATTTGTCTATTTTGTTGATCTTTTCAATGAACCAACTTTTTATTTCAATGATTTTTCTGTGTTATGAAAGATTCTGCCCAAGTGAGCACTCTGTTTTGTTCTGACGTGTATTGTTTATTTACTTCCATCTTTCGGAAGGCTTGACTTCGTTTCCTTTTCTGGTTCGCAACTTAAGCCGTAAAGCCGGATTTTGCACTTGCCGTTTTCTTGTTTGTGAATGTGGACATTTATAACTGTAAATCTGTCCCTTGGCAAGTGGCTCTCGTTGGGGCCTCAGGTCTGGTGTGTTGGGCTTTTGTCTTCATTCGTCTCTAAGTATTTCCTCATTAAAAACTTTTGATTCATTGATAAAGAGTGTGTTTAATTTCCTCGGATTTTATTTTCCCTCTATTCCTGAGTTCTGATTTCATCTTGTTGTGGTTGGAGAAGAGACTTTGTGTGATAGCTGTGTTTTTCAAAATGTAACGAGACTTAGTTTGTGGCCTAGCATGTTGTTTATCCTGTAAAATGTTCCATGTGTGCTCGAAAAGAATGTTTATGCTATTGTTGTCTGTATGTTTTTGTTGGACCTAGTTGGCTTATGTTAAATCCTGTATTTCTGTATCTTCTGTTTATTCAATCCATTATTAAGAATAGATATTGATGCCTGAATGAAGCGTATTTATATACCTAACCCTTAACTGTACCCCACAATTTTAAAATAAAAAATATGTTTCATTAAAAAAAGAATAGGTATTGATGTCATCAGCTATTATTGTAAGACAACTTATTTTTCCCTTCAGTTGTGTCAGTTTTTGCTTCATATATTTTAATGGTCTGTTGTTCATAAATGCTTATAATTGCCATATTTTCTTGTATTGAACCTTTTATTAACATATATTATGAACATATTATTCTCTCTTTTAACATTTTTTTAGAGTTCAAAATCGGTTTTTTCTTGTATTAGTGTAGCTGTCCCTGCTCCATTTTGGTTACTATTTGCATGGAATGTCTTTTTCTATCCTTTCACTTTCAATCTATTTGTGGTTTTGGATTTCAAGTCAGTCTCTTATGTAACAACATATAGTTGGATCATGTGTTTGTTGTTCTGCCAATCTGTCTTTGATTGAAGAGTGTAATATACATTTTAAAGTAATTACCGATCAAGAAGGGGACTGATTTCTGTTATTTTGCTATTTGTTCTCTGTATGCCTTGCAGTTTTTGTCATTCTTTTCTGCATTACCATATTTTGTGTTTTTTTGTAGTGAAACGTTTACATTGTTTTTTCTTTATTCTGTGTATATCTGTAGATTGCCTTTTCACTCTGCTGATAGTGTCCTTTGAACAGCAAGTTTTAGTTTTTATTATGTCTAATTCATCTGTTTTTGTTATTGCTTATGCTTTAGGTGTCGTATTTGAGATACAGTTGCCTAATTGAATGTCTTAGAGTGTTTTCTTCTAAGAGTTTTATATTTTGATTTCTTCCGTTTAGGACTTTGATCCATTTTGAGTTAATTTTTGCATATACTGTAAGGTAGAGAGTTCAGCTTCATTCTTTTGCTTGTGAATATCCAGTTATCCTAGCACTATTTGTTGAAGAATTATCCTTTATTTACTGAATGATCATCCTTGTCAAAAATCAGTTGATAATAGATGTCTGGGTTTATTTCCAGACTCTAAGTTCCTTTCCATTCCATTGCCATCTGTATGTCATGTCTTTATGCCAGTACCACACAGTTTCGTTACTGTCACTTTGTAGTGAGTTTTGAAATCTGGAAGTATAACTCCTTCAGGTTTCTTTTTTTCAAGATTGTTTTGGGTGTTTGGGGTTCTTTGCATTTTCGTAAGAGTTTTAGGATTCGCTTGTCCATTATATCACTATTTTTTAAGTGGCATAATATTGTTTGGTTAACTCAATAGAAATTTTTGTAGAACACACTATGAAGCAGATAGACTGTCATATATGCTGATTATACAGAGTTAAATGAAGTTGAAAATCAGGAAAAATTATAGGTATCATATTGCTTTAAAGGATTATAGAAGGACAGAATGATAAAGCATTCTCACTCAGGAATTGGGAGGTTATCTAGTGCGTTTTTCCCTTGCTTTCTTTTTAAAAACAAGATGGTTAAGTAAATTAGGTTTATTAAAAGTAGCTCCAGTATTTGAAATTAGAAGACTTGTGTTTGACTTCTGCCTTAAAAAGTTACTCCCTAACTTTTGGCAAATTGTTTGACACTTTGAATCTTATTCTTTTTCTACAAAAGTAAAATAGAAACCGTTTTGGCTATAAAATTATAATAGATAATACCATTTAGTTAAAATTCAGTTATTACCAACTGAAAGTGAAAATGATTACAGTTTTAGCTACTCTGGAAAGTTTTTTGTAGACCAAATGAGGTTATGAAAGTGAACATATTTTGTAATCTCTAAAATGTAAATGTTAAATCGTCTAATTACTCATCTTGTGTTATTTTTAAACCAACTATTTTACAAGGTATATGTTTTTTAAATTTAAGAGATAAAGTACCCTGTTATAGCATTATTGTTTGTTGAAGCATTCTTGCTGTTAAAAGCTGGTGTTGACAAATATATATTTTGTTTGTTTGTTTTTGTTTTGAGTTGGAGTCTCTCTCTGTCGCCCAGACTGGAGTGCAGTGGCCGCTCCCGGCCACCGCAGCCTCGACCTGCTGGGCTCCAGTGATCCTTCCGCCTCAGCCTTCCGAGTAGCTGGAAGTACAGGCACGCGCTACCACGCCCGGCTAAGTTTTTGATTTATTGTAGAGATGAGGTCTCACCAAGTTGCCCAGGCGGGTCTCGAACCCACGGGCTCAGGCAATTCACTCACCTCAGCCTCCCAAGGCACGGGATTACAGGCTGAGCCACCGAGCCCGGCTGACAAATATATTTTTGAATACCCTCTTGGACTTGTGTTCTACAGAGGTTAACATTTTCATCATGATTGAGTGATTAAAGACTACATTCAGGAACCAATCTTTCATGACTTGGTTTCCTCTTGGTTTGATTTCTATCTCTTATCATTGCTGGTTGTTTAAACTCCCTAACCTGTGCCTACATTATATGACTTATATATTAACTTAAGTTAATACATGTAAGGGTATAGAGCATTGTATAAACATAGTAAGAGATAAGTACATACTTGTTATTCCACTATGATTTACCAACACCAGAACACGTTTCAGAATAGTACATGGAGCAGTGTTTATCATATTGCTTCTTACAGGTTTTATAAGATTCCCTCATGTACCTTCATGTTCAGTCTTCTCCTTATCCCATATTTTTGGCAACCACTGATCTGATTTCTGGCTTTATGTCTATACT
Source organism: Carlito syrichta (assembly GCF_000164805.1). Taxonomy (NCBI): domain Eukaryota; kingdom Metazoa; phylum Chordata; class Mammalia; order Primates; family Tarsiidae; genus Carlito; species Carlito syrichta. The sequence goes on from NW_007248607.1 coordinate 161,250, forward strand.
GCTTTGGGAATTTCTCTTCTAGAATGCCATATGAATAGAACAAACAGTATGCGTGACTTGTGTCTGGTTTCCTTCATTTCATGTATTATTTTTTAATATGTCATCCTTGTTGCTGCATGTTTGTTACTTTTTATTGCTGAGTAGTATTCCTTTATACGGATGTACTAAGATTTGTTTTTCAGGTTTTGGCAACTATAAATAAAACGGCAGTAAATGTTTGCATATGGGTCTTTACACATATATTATTATTCTTCTTGGTAAATGCCTAGGCCTGGATTGCTGATTTGTGTGATAAGTGTATGTTTATAAAAACCTCCAAACTGTTTTCCAAAGTGGCTGTGTTCGTTTTTGCCTTCCCTCTGCCAGTGCATTGAGAGTTGTATTTTACTCTACCTCACCATCACAGTACGGTCAGAAGTTTAAATTTTACCCATTCTTGTAGGTCAGTAGTGGTATCTCCTGGCTTTTGTTTGTTTTTCCCCAGTGAATAATGAGCATCTTTTTATGTGCTTACTTGCCATCCCTGCTTGATGAAATATCTGTTCAGATCTTGCTTGTGTTTTGGTTGTCTTGTTTGTTTTCTTACTATAGAAGTATAAGAGTATTTTATATATCCCAGAAATAAATCTTTGATCAAATATGTGTTCTGTGAATGTTTTCTCCAGTCTGTGGCTTACTTTTGTTTTTTTTTAAGTAACTCTCTAAGAACAGAAATGTTTAATTTATGTGTCTTTTTTATCTGATTTCACTTTTGGTGTCTTATCTAAGAAATTTTTGCCTACTTCCATGGTCATAAAGATTTCCTCTTAAGTTTACTTCTACTAATTGAAAGTTTTAGGTTTGGCATTCAAATCTGTGACCTATTTCAAATTGATTATGGTCTGTGGTGCCAGATAATGATTGAGGTTCTTTTTTGGGGGGGATTTGAATATTTAGTTGGTCCAATTTCATGTTTTAAAAGACTGTTCTTTCTTCACTGAATTATCTATCTTGGTAGCTCTGTCAAAATCAACTGACTATAAACATATGGGTCTATTTTGGGACTCTTCTATTTATCTGTACATGTCTGTCCTTTAAACAGTATACCATGTTGTCTTGATTAGTTTATAGAAACTTTTGAAATTATCTGGGCAAGGCAGCTCATACCTGTTATCCCAGCACTTTGGGAGGCAGAGGCGAGAGGATTGCCTGAGTCCAGGGGTGCAAGACCAGCCTGGGCAACTTGGCAAGACCTCATCTTTACAATAAATCAAAAAATTAACCAGGCGTGGTGGCATGCTTCTGTGGTTTCAGCTACTTGAAAGACTGAGGTGGAAGGATCGCCTGAGCCCAGCAGGTCAAGGCTGCAGTGGCCGTGTGCACTCTATCCTAGGTGACAAAGTGAGACTCTGACTCTAAAAACAAACAAACAAACAAAAAATAAATCATGTAGCATAAGTAATCATTGTTCCTCTTTTTCAGAATTGTTTTGGCTCTTTTTAGTTTTTACTTTATGTAAATTTTAGAATCATATTATTAACGTCTTTTAAAAAAGCCTTCTAGAATATTGTCTGGAAATACATTGACTCTGTAGGTCAATTTGAAAATTGTTGTCTTAGTATTCAGTCTTCTGATCTGTGAATGTGGTATCTATTTATTTAGGTCTTCTTTGATTTACTTCAGTTTTTGCTTTCATTTTTCTACATTACCAAGTTAGTAATTTGAGATCTATTATAAGTACTTAAAGCTATAAATTTTCCTCTAAGCACTACTTTAGCTGCACTTTACACATTTTTTGGTTGAAAAATAATTTGTAGTAAATTTGCATGTTATAGAATTTACTCTTTTAAGATGTAGAATTCAGTGACTTTTAGTATATTCACTAAGATGTACCACTATTACCAGGGAACAATTACAGAACATTTTCATTGCCACAAAAAGAAAGCCCATGTCCATTATCAGTCACTCCCCATTACCACATCCCCCAGCCTTTAGCAACCATAATCTACTCTCGCCCTCTGCAAGTTTACCTTTCCTAGACTTTGATATTAGTGGAATAATATGATATGTGACCCTTTATATTTGGCTTCTTTCACTTCACATAGTATTTTCAAGGGTCATTCATGTTGGAGTATAGAGATAATTTATTTCTTTTTATGGAATGGTACTATTCCATTGTATGGTTATCACATTGTATTTGGCCATTCTTCAGCTGATTAACATTTGGGTTATTTTTACTTTTTAACTATGATAAATAATGCTGCTATGAACATTTGTGTACAATTTTAAAAATCATTTTGAACTAACGTACAAACATCTGTACAAATTATTATGTAGGCGTTCCATGAATTTTAATATACTATATTTTCATTTTCTTTTGTTCAAATATTTTCTAATTTTCCCTGTACTGACAGTATCACCAGGAGCACTGAGCTTCTCCTTGACTCCAAATCTTTCTCATATCCACCTGGTGGGACCCATGAAAAGAGCTTGTGAGTGCAAATTCCTCTTGTGCCTAGGATCTTTGGCTATTCTAACACTTGCTTATTTATTTGCCTTGTTACTTCAGCTTTCTGTAAAGCTTATTTTATTATTTTGTAGGTTCTCTAGGTTTTTTCCTCCTTATTGTCAGGGTGTAAACATTCTCTTGCAGTTTTTCATATCCTAGGCACAAGTGGAATTCAGTAGCTTTTCTAGGATTGTGAATCAGAACATAAAATAACTCATGTTTGTAGATCTTAAGCGATGCTTTTCAACCAAACTTTCTGAGATAATAGAAGTGTTTTATATCTGCTTTGTTTAATAAAAGAGTCATTGGCCACATGTTATATAGACTTGGGGCGGGTATAAGGTGCTTCACTGTAGTCTAGTTGATAGAAAAGTTTGTTCCCTAAGACCACTCCATTTAAAAAATTCTTTCAGAAGATGTATGTTTAGACCAGTCATATAGATTCACTTAATTTCCACTGAGTTTGCTCATTACAGAAGAGGCAAGCTGTGTGTAAATTGTACTGGAATGTAGTTTTTATGCCATGTACACAGGCTACAGCTAGATTTTGCCTTTTATTTCAATATAGAGCCTTCCTATGTTATTTTCTACAGGTTTTATAGTTTTGCATTTTATATTTATGTCTGTTATTCGTGTTGAGTTAATTTTTGTGAATGGTGTAAGATCTTTGTCTAGATTCTTTTTTTTTTTTTTTTTGTATGTAGATGTCAGTTGTTCCAGTACCATTTGTTAAAAAGACTCTTCTTTTTCTATTGTATTGCCTTTATTCTTCTATCAAACAAAGATCAGTGTATGTTTGTGTGGGTTTGCTTCTGGGCTGTGTTCTGTTCCATTTATCTGTTTGTTCTTTTTCCAGTAACACACTGTCTTAATTACTATAGTTTTATAATAAGTCTTGGAGTCAGGTAGTATCAGTTCCAGGTAATATCAGTCCTGCAACTTTTTCAATATCATGTTGGCTATTCTGGGTCTATTGCCTTTTCACATAAACTTTCAAATCAGTTTGTAAGTATCTACAAAGTCAATCATTTGTTGAAATATTGATTGTGATTGCATTGAATTTACACATCAAGATAGGAAGGACTGACATCTTAATAATGTTCAGTCTCCCTGTCATAAATGTGGAATATCTCTCCATTTATTTAGACCTTTGATTTCTTTCATCAGAGTTTGGTGATTTTTCACATATGGGTTCTATATATATTCTGTTAGGTTTATACCTAAGTATTTAATTGTGTGTGTGTACTAATGTGTACTGTGTACTAAGTGGTATTATTTTTAATTTTAGACTTCAGTTGTTCATTGCTGGTATATGGGAACAAAATTGACTTTTGTGATTAACTTTGTATCCTGTGGTGTTGTCTGTAATCACTTATTAGGTTTTCTGTGTAATCTGTGGAATTGTCTACATAGATAATCGTGTCATCTGTGGGAAAAAAGCTTTATTTTTTCCTTTCCAGTTTGTATACTTTTTCTTGTCTTATTGCATTTGGTAGGATTTCTAGTACAAGATGAATAGAAGTGGTAAGAAAGGATATCCTTGACTTGTCATTAGGGAGAAAATATAATTTTGGATTTATTTCTAGACATTGTTATGTTCCATTGATCTAGATATCTCTACTTACATACTTAACTCATTAGCATACTGTCTTGATTACTATAGTACATTTTAAAATTGGGAGATACTGTAGATTTTTATATATTGATCATGCATTCTGTGACCTTACTAAACTTGTGTGTTAAAATTTACGTTTTGTTTTTAGATTCCTTAGGATTTTCGACATATCAGAGCATGTTATCTGCCTATCCCCCCAAAAAGAGAGTGTTTTGCTGCTTCCTTTACTTTGCTATATACATTTTAATTATTATTATTTCTTGTCTTGTCTGATTGTTCTGACCAGAACCTGTAACACAATGTTGAATAGAAGTGATGAGAATGATGTCCTTTCCTTGTTCGGATTTCAAGTGGAAAGCATTCAGACTTTTACCATTCAGTGTGATGTTTGTTGTAGTTTTTTGGTAGATGTCCTGTGTCATATTTAAAGGAATTTTTCCATTTTGGTTTGAGAGCTTTTATAATGAATGGGTGTAAGATTTTTGTCCGATGCTTTTTCTTTGTCAAGTTGATCACATGGTTTTGTTATTACCTTAATTCAGGGTTTCTCAACCTCAGATAATTCTTTGTTGTCTGTGATGTCTTGGGCCAGGTAATTCTTTGTTGTATGTGATGTTTTGTGTATTACAGGATGTTCAGCATCATCCCTTGCCTCTAAACACTACATGCCATTGACATTCTCTTCTTGTCTCTCGGTGTAATAGCCAAAAATGTCTCCAGACATTGTTAAATGTTCCCTGAGAGTCAAAATCACCCTCAGTAGGGAACCACTGCATTATTTTATTTTTGGATGTTAAAACAACTTTTGTTCATGAGATAAACCTCATTTGTTCCTGATATATAATCCATTTTACACATTGCTAGATTTACAATGCTTATATTTTATTAAGGATTTTATGTCTGTATGGGTGAGGTATATTGGCTTGTGATTTTTCTTGTCTTGTGATGTCTTTGTCTGGCTTTGGTATCAGGGTTATTCCAGGATCCTAAAATGAGTTAGGGTAATGTTTCCTTTTATATTTCCTGAAACAACTCTTAGAGAATTGGTATTGTTTCTTCCTTAATTGTTTGATAGTATTCACTATTGAAGCTATCTGGATCTAGGAATATTTTCAATTATGAATTTAATTTTTTAGTGACATAATTTTAAATTGATTTTCTATTTCTTCATGAGTAATTTGGTAATTTTTACTTTTTTTAAAGTTTTTCATTTCATATAAATGGTCTAATTTATAGGCACAAATTTGTCTGTAATATTCCTTTAAAATTATTTAAATTTCTGTACTGTCTGTAGTGATGTTACCTCTCTTATTTTATTTCTTTATTTATTTATTTTGAGTCGGAGTCTTACTCCGTCGCCGAGGCTGGAGTGCAGTGGCACGCTCAAGGCCACCCCAGCGTCGACCTGCTGGCCTCTGGCGATCTTTCCACCTCAGCCTTCCAAGTAGCCAGAACTACAGGCACGTGCTACCACGCCCGGCTAATTTTTGATTTATTGTAGAGACAAGGTCTTACCAATTTGTCTGGGCTGGTCTCACACCCACGGCCTCAGGCAGTCCACTTGCCTTGGCCTCCCAAAGTGCTGGGATTACAGGCTGAGCTACTGAGTCCAACCTCTTATTCTTGGTATTAGTAATTTGTGTCTTCTTTCTGTTCTTGATCATTCTAGCTAAAGTTTATCCAACTTTTGTTTTCATTGATTTTTTTCCCCCCATATTTGTTTTCTATTGGTGATTTTGTTTTTGTTTTGGTCTTATTATTTCCTTCTACTTTGCATTTGGTTTGCTCTTTTCTAACCTCTTGAGGTTGTTTTAAGTTACTTTATCTGTTTCTACTTTTCTAATATAACTATTTAAAGCTCTACTCTTTTCACTGCTCTAGCTATATTCTGTATATTTGTGATGTTTTCATTGCCATGTAATGCAAGATTTTTCAAATTCATGGTTTCTTTGAATCACAGGTTCTTGAGAAGCATGTTGTTTATTTTCCAAATACATTGGGGTTTCTTAGTGTACTTTTTTTTGTTGATTCCTAATTCTATTCTTAAAGATCATACGTTGTATGATTTCAGTCTTTTTAAGTCTATTGAGGCTTGTTTAATGGTCTAGCACTGGAGTCTGAAAATTATGGCCTATATGGGGGCTACTTGTTTTAGTAAATAAAATTTTACCGAACACAGCCTTGGCTATTTATTTATATACATATTGTCTATGACTGCTTTTGAACTACAATGACAGAATTGAGTAATTGTGACAGTTATGGTCTCCAAGCCTAAATATTTACCATTTTGGCTGTTCAGAAAAAGATTGTTGGATCCTGGTCAAGCATATTCTCTATCTTGGAGAGTGACTCATGTGTGTTTGAGAAGAATGTGTATTATACTGTTATAGGGTTGAATATTCTAAATTAATAGATCAAATTGGTTGATGCTGTTTAAATCTTTTATATGCTCTTTTTTTTTTTCAAGTTTTGTCAGTTACTGAGTAGCAGTTACTGAAATCTCCAACCATAAGTCAGTGGTCTGTTTCTCTTTTCAGTTCTATTTGTTCCTGCTTTAAATATTTTAAGGAGTTGTATTAGGTTCCTAAACATGAAAATTTTAAATATTTTCCTGGTATATTGACCCTTTTATTGTAGTGAAGTAGTTCTCTGTCTCTGGAAGTATTTCTTTGCTTTAAAAAATTTTTTAAAATTATTATTATTTTATTGTAGAGATGAGATCTCAGCATGTTGCCTGGGCTAGTCTCAAATCTGTGGGCTCAAGCCATTCTCTCGCCTTCGCCTTCCAAATTGCTGGGATTACTGCCGTGAGCCACCATACCTGGCTTATTTCTTGTTTTAATATCTGTTGTGTCTGATACTGATTTGCTGCTTTTATGTCATATGGTTCCTTGTTTGCATGGCTTATCTTTCATCCTGTAAAGCCAAGCTATTTGTATCTCTAGATTTAAAAGTTTCGTAGGTTGTTATGGTTGGAGATTGCCTTTTTTATTCTAGCCTGATCATCTCTGCCTTTCTATTGGAGTTTTTAAGTTCATTTGCATTTAATACAGTTTTTAAGATGTGATTTGATTTGCATCTGCCATTCATAATCTTCTTTTGTGTTAAAATGTATTTTTAAGTGCACCATTTTAATTTCTCTGATTATTAAGTTATTACTCTTTATTTATAGTGTTGATGTAGAGAATACATTATGTTTCTCTAACATATTGCAGTCTGCTTTGGATTTATATTAATGTAATTGTGGTAAATATAAGAGCTGTGCTACAACACAGCTTTTTTTTTGTCCTCTCCTATGTGCTGTTTTTGTCATATATTATATGTATGTATGTTATCTAACAAAGATTATATTTTTATAATTTATACTTACTATAAGAAATTTTTTAAAAGACAACAATCAAGAGGGTCTTCTGTGTATTCTGTATTTACTATTTTCAGTGCTATTCATTCTTTCCCATGGGTCTATGTTTCTATATGGTATCATTTCCTTTCAGCCTAAAAACTTGCTTTAGAATTTCTTCTGGGGCAAATCTGCTAGTAATGAAATAACTCAATATTACCTTCATTCCCCCCCCCCATTTTTAAAAAACGATGGCAATATATACATAACAAAATTCATTTTAATTATTTTTAAGTATACAGTTAAGAGACATTAAGGACATTGATGGTGTTGTGCAACCATCACCATCATCCATCTCCAGAACTGTTTTTATCTTGCAAAACTGAAACTGTATACCTATTAAACAATATTAAATTATACTTATTAAACAATAGGTATAGAGTTTCCTTCCACCTTCCCCTCAGCCCCAGGCATCCACTACTTTAATTTCTGTTCCTGTGATTTTAATATAGGTGGAACCATATAGTATTTGTCTTTTTTGTGACTGGCTTATTTCCCTTAGCATATGTCCTTAAGGTTTATTCATGTTGTAGCATGTCAGGATTTCCTTCCTTTTTTAGAATAATATTCCATTATATGTCTGGATCACATTTTGCTTATTAAATCACTTGCAGTTAAACAATCATGTTTTATCTACTTTGAAAGTAGTAGTACAAGTATCTCTTCAAGTCCTTGCTTTCAATTCTTTTGAGTATGTACCTTGAAGTAGAATTGCTGGATCATGTTAATTTCCTATTTTTAAAGATTTGAGGAACTGCCATACTGTTTTCCACAACAACTGTACCATTTTATACTCCCGTCAACACTGCAACAAGGCTTTTAATTTCTCCATGTCCTTGCCAAAACGTGTTATTTTCTAGTTGTTTTGATAGTAGTCATCCTAATGGGTGTGAGGTGGTAGGTATCTCCTACTTTTGTATTTTCCTAATGTGTTGTGATGTTTTTCATGTGCTTATTAGCCATTTGTAAAAGCCTGTACCTTGCCCTGGGTACGCATAGTGACTTTCTGATTTCCTCTCATATGTTTCTCTCTATATGTGGTTGCTTTTGAATGCTGTAGTCTTCATTGTCTGATTTTCAAAGTTGGGGTGGATAGGGATAAACAGAAAAATGAAGAGGAAAAAAGTCCCAGCTCTTTAAATACCCTGTCAGTCACTTCAGCCTGAGAAGGATGGGCTTGCAACAGTGGGGATAGGTACAAAGATAGTTGCCTTTTTGCCTTTCTGTGATCAAAAGCAGCCATCAGTAATCAGAGCACAAAACCCCAAACTTGGAGAACAAAGTCTGTTACATCAGATGGATTCTGCCAGTGCAGTTGTCTAGGTGGGGAGCAGATTTCTGGTGCTTCTTATTACACCATCTTGCCAGAATCCTCACATGCCTTGATTTTTCTCTTCCTTTAGTCAGCCATTTTTTTTCACTTATTAAAATTTTATTCATTATTTATTCTTTATCTTAAAAATGTGGGGTACAATTCAGGGTCAGGCATACAAATGGTCATTATACAGGTACCCTTGTTGATGAGGTGTGGGATCCCTCCCCCCCAGCAGTTTCCCTGCTTTATTTTTGAAGGCTGGTTTTATCAGGGTGTAGTTTGGGTTGATACTTTTTTTCCTTTCAGCTTTTTGAGCATGTCATTCCACTGCCTCCCTAAAATTTTTTTTTCTTTCTCAGTACTTTGACTACAATTTTTCTATGTGTAGTTCTCAGTGTTTATTATTACAATGTATAATTTGTTGGGTTTTATGGAGCTATAGACTAATGTTTACCTAAAAATTTGGGAAGTTGTAATTGTTCTTTAAATATTTTTTTTCCTCTTTCTTTGTAACCTCTCCTTTTGGGATTTCTATTTTTCTCTGTGTTCTTCAGGTTAGATAAATTCTGTTGACCCATCTTCATTATGATTCTTCTACCATGTCAAATTTGCTCTTAAGCCTAGTTAGTGAGTTTTTCATTTCATTTATTGGACTTTTCAGCTCTAACATTTCTAGTTGATTTGTTTCTCATATATATGAAACTCTATGATGCTCTATTTTCTAACTGAAATTTCCTATCGGGTCATCATATTTTCCTTTAGTTTTATAAACATGATATTCCTTAATTCTTTGGACATATCTATAATAGCTGTTTTGAAGTCTTTATCTTATGAGTCCAATGTCTGGGGCCCACTTAGTTTCTGTTGACTGCTTCGCTTCCTCCTCCTACTTACACCTGTTCAAATATGGGCCATACTTCCCTGTTTCTTGCCATGTCTCGTAATTTTGGGTTGCAGCCGGGCATTTTAGTTATCGTAGTAACTCCGGATTCTGTTTCACTTTTTTAAGATTTATTGGTTTGTTTTAGTGACTTGCCTGGACTCAAACTGCAGAATTTTTCTCTCCTAATGGTGTGTATCCATGAATATATTTGCTCAGTTATTTTTAGTTTTTATTTTTTATATTTTAATTTGTCTTCCTAGGAATCCTCCCTGAGTCTGCATAGATCACACGGCAGCCAAAGATTTGGGCAGAGCTTGTACCAAAACACCTTGAACTCAAGGCTTCCACCTCTGTTGATCAATCAGTTTGTGAGAAATAAGTACATTCAAAGTTGCAGGTAGTAGTCAAATCTCCCTTGGCTCTCTCAAATATTCCCTGTGCGTATGTATAGTTTGTCAGTCAGCAGAGATGAGTAGAGATCTTATTTCAGACTTTTTATGGCCTTATCATTTTCAGGATCACCTCATCGATTTCTGACTAATTTGCTCCAACTAGGCTTTGAACTAGGAGAATTGTGGGTTTCCCCCATCTGTTCCTTAGTTTATTACTCTTAGCCGGCAAAGCTGTTGTTTTTCATAACCTACATAAAGTCCTCTTTGAGCAACAAAGCTAGCTTGGTTTTCTTGTCAGTCTCAGACTGATTAAACTACCCTTCTTGTCAACCAAGCTTAGTGGTGAGAGGGCTGTTTTGGGAGCAGCCTCAGGCAAGCAGAACACACTTCTCAATTTATTTGTCTGCATTTTATTGATTTCACCTGTTCTGTTGTGGTTGTTTAACCCTTTGCACTCTGATGTCCCCTCAGAGAGACTGCTGGTGATTATACAGGACAAACTTTTGCAAGCGCAAATTTTCAAAAATGTATGTTTCCTTGAAGTTTTCCATTCAAATATATGAAAAGGCAAATAAAGAGACGGAATTATATATTGAGATATATGTTTAAAAAATCAACTGGCATTAGGTAGAAAGAGAATATATGAAATGCTTTCACAGTGGTGCCAATACCTCTTTGTAACAGAAGGTAGCAATAAAGAGCACATGTATAAGAAAGGCAGCTGTGGGCATACCCTTTGTAACATATGTCGTAACTTGAAAAGGTAGATAGGCAAGTTACTATAGCTTTGAAGGAAAGAGACTTTCAAAGTTGAAGGCTGAAGGTACTGAGCAGCAAAGATCGAATATTTTTATCTGCGCTGTCAGAAAAATAATATTCTTTTGATAAATTTCATTTTATGATTTTGTAATTTACAGATAAAGTTTTTATTCATTTATTGTTTCCAGAACAACTACAAAACAAAAAGATGAAAGTGAGAGTTATAAATAAGCAGCAGCGAAGAGGAGTTAGATTTAGACTTTTATGCGGATAAGTTAGAAAAATAAACATTTATGTGGAAGAAAATGGTAGTAGCAGTGATATCATCCTACCAAAAAGAAACAGGCAAGTGTAATAGAAAGTGATAGCAATGAAAGTGTTAGTAGTTTTGAAAAAGTAAAGGACAACATGTCAACAAGTCAAGAGTGGGAAGATGTTTCAGAAAAAGATGATCTTCCAGTGGAATAAATTTTGTTGTACATCCTCAAAGAATAGGACCACAAATAGCAAGTAATATAAAAGAACTGATTGACTATTTTACTCTGTATTTTACAGATGAATTAGTGACTAGTGTAATGAAAATCATTATGCAATTGAAAAAGTGACGAAAAAGCAACTATCACACATCAATTTGGCATTAAATGACATGACACTGACTGACAAATTTTTAGCTTTTATTGCAGTTATCCTAAATATGGGAGTAATTCGGGTGCCAGATTTATGAGTACTGGTCAACTGCTTTCAGTAGTAAATTGCTCTTCTTTTTGGAAACATTCAGTACAGAAAGTTTATGCAAATCTTCTGAATGCTTGAGACACCTGTGTCCAGTGATGGAATGATTAGAATTCGTATTCAAAAGACCAATAATTATTTGGAATGCATCAATTCAAATTTTTCATAATGTTTCATACCAGATCAAGCAATTTGTGTTGATGAATCCATTGTTCAATTTAAAGGGCAAATGTCATTTATAACATTATAATCCAAATACTCCTACCAAATAGAATATACCTATTTATGCACTAGCTGATTTAAAAACAGGATATCTTTTTTTCAGTACTACTATGGCAACATAACATCCAAAAGCATCATTCAACCTTATCTTCCAGTAAGCACCAGAATTCCATTACATTTATATAGCAAGTTGTTGGAAAAAGTTCCCAGTGCAGCAGGATACCACGTGTTTACTAACAGCAGTATTGTCCTAGCAGAAAAGCTACTAAAGATGAAATCTAATCTTACTGGTACAATCAAAGTCAGCTGAAAGGGAATACCAGCACAAATCAAAAAACCAAAGTCTTTATCAACAACAACAAAACAGTATATAGGAAAAATAATCTTAGGTTTCTTGAGTGGAAGAACAAAGGGATCGTTACAATTCTTCTGGGGACTAGAAATGTACATCAGTGACTCCTATTTACTGTACCAAATATCAAAAGAAAAAGAAAAACCCATGCCTCATTTGAAATTTGTCAAGCTTCTGAAATTTGTCAAGCTTCTGATCGATCAGTTGAGAAGTGGTTTTCAGGAATCAGGAGTGTCCTTCCACATTGTCTTTGAACAACAGACTGGACAATAAATTGCATATTAATGTGGGAGGAGGTAAACATTGCTCAAACAGAAAAACACCAAGAGGGAAACATCAGACAAATTACTATTATACAACATGTGTATCAATCAGCTTGCAATGCATGTTGGTGACTGTTCCATGTGTTATCACACGTTAGAAAAGTAAAAGATAAAATTTTGATTTTTTTAGTCATAAGTACATTCCTCAATGTTCAAAATTCCATTATAAGCCAAATATCAGTACAATAAAAAAATTGATTCCAATGCTATACTATTTAATATGAAATGATTTGTTTTTCATATTTTGTAAAAAGTATGGTCGAGTTGCTGGTAGATCTGTGGAATATCTCCGAGTGAAAAGAGTTAAAGCTGTTAAATCTTGTTTGTTTCTTTTGCCAGGAAAACACTGGCATACACTCATTGGGTTTTTTTTCCCCCAACCTTCTTAATTCAATTATAACTTATTTTCCTAGTCTTGTGGGCTTAGAATTTTCCATTTCTATATCCTTCCTTCAGTCTGTGTGCCTGCTGCTGGATCTGCAAGGGGTGGTGATTGGATCCCTTGCATCTTTCCTGCCTTGTTGCCCTCAAGGTTCTCTTCAAGTACAGCCATCCCAGTAAAACTTTTTGTGATTTTAACCCAGCTGAAACTGCTTTCCTGCCTTTAGTGTGTAGGATCTATAAAGACCTTTTCAGTCCTCAGTGTCTGTACTCACCATACAGTCTCTGTTATATTGTGCTGTAACTGAAGTCCTTACCTTTGTGTCTTACCTCTCCAGTTAGGGCAGGACTGAGTTATAATTTGTGTGTCTGACATAGCCTAGCAAAGTTTTTTGAGGAATACGTTTGGATTTACTTTTCTCATTCCATTTCACCTCATGCAGTTGGATTTAGTCTCTGAGGAAACGTCAGGATATGAACTGTATTTAGTAGTTGTATCTTCATTTTATTTTATTTTTTTTGTAACGTATTGTAGCAGTCTAGATCCAGTTAGGAGAAAAAATCCCAGTAGGTTAGATGAGGAGTCTTATATAGGGGAGAATTAACTGTGATAAAAGAATACCTAAAATAGAAAGAAACTCTGTATAGATATCCTAGGGCTGAGAGTACCAAAGGAAGGGCAAACTTGGAAGGCTTTGAGACCTCACTGGATTGCATGTAGCTCAGCCCACTGAACTGGTTTGGAGCTGCTAAACAAGCAGTGGACCAGCCTCCAGAATATAGGCAGGTAGAGGAGGGGAGCTGGTGACCTGTGGCAAGGTGTGTGGTAGCATGGTACTTGGCATTCTGGGAATGAGGGTAAGTGGTTTTTCAGAAAATGGAAAAATGTAATTTGTTTCTTTTAAGACGATCCTTTTTACTGAAAAGTACACAACAAAGACTGCGAGCTATTCTTAAAATGTCTGACTGTTGTTCAGTGTTATAAATGCATGTATTAAGTAGATCTGCATATCTGAATAACCACAGTATTTTTAAAAATAACCCTGGCTTTTTCGTTGCTCATGTTTACTAAACATTTAACTTTTTTTTTAATTCAGCCAGAGTATTTATAAGTATTTTTATAATATCAGTTGCTTTTTATTTTTCTAGGTAAAATCTGTAAAAACTGGGTCAGTTTTTTGGACAATGTGCTGCTGCTTATCGTATTTCTATATGGTAAGAGTTCATATTTGAGACTCTATGAGATCTAACAGATCTTTGGCATTGTCAGTTAAACTAATTCCTCTTCTTCTCATTCTCTTCTTTTTTGAATTCTTTAGGATTTTTATGTTGTTTAATATATTCTCTTTCATTACTGTCATCTTCTTGCTACCCCTACCCCCCAGGTCCTATAGACAGACATATGCCTTGGTAGGGAGGGCTAGTATTTAACCACTCAAATACAGTATTTGCAGCAAGTCAAACAAAACATTTGCTTTTCAAATGTACCACTTTCAAGATATTTTAACTTTTTAATGACTCAAATTTAAATATTACTTTTCTATTCTTCCTAGCTTTAGCTTTTCAATTGCCCTGACAAGTAAAATGCTTTCCAAGTTAGACTGTAAACTAAAAGGGAACAGGAAATTTTGCCTGTCAAATTGAGCATAGAACTATGTTTAGATGAAATAATATTTTGTTTAACACTCAAATTATTTTAAATATTGTATTAAAATTTAGTCACCCCTTATTGGAATTGACAGAGTAACTGCTCGATGGTAAAATAATCCAATTTTTTAACTGTTATTATCTACACCATTTAGTGAAGTGAGCATAAAGCAGAGAAATATGAGCACTCGGGAGTCTTGCTGAAAAAGATAATCTAATTACTGAAAATTCAGAAGAAATGAAGAAAGGTTGTTTTAAAAAAAATGTTATTCTGGCCCATTCTGCTCTCTTTTCGTTCATTAAAGTAAATGAAGGAAATCTTAAAATGAATTTGTGTGAGCCAGAGAATAAATAAAGCCCTGTAGTGAAAGGTCATGCACAAGATCAGCAAGTACCTTTCAAAACTTTTTCAGATACACTTTCAAATTACTTTCAGTTTTTCTTTGCTCTTAAGTGAACAAAGTAGGTAAGGCAGCATATTGATATTATGCTTAATTTTCAAAATTCTGGTAGTTCCCTAGAGCCATTACCTAAATAATGGTCGTATCCTCTAGGTTAGCTTGTAAATTACCAACAGAGTCTTTTTAAACAGATTTCCTAAGATTGGGGTTCAGTATTGCCTTTTGTTGTTCTTTCTTTTCCACACCACTGCTTTTAAAGTGGTTAGAGCCTGAAGCACTTTCTGTGTTTCAGATTTAGACTTAAGTTTTGGAAATAGAAGTGTTTGAGTTAGGACTGGTGTTCCATTAGAATAACATTGTTTTTGGTGAAAAATAGCATATGACTGAGGCAGTAAACTGATGTTCTTGTATGTTTTGAAAATTGATGGCAGTTCCTTACAAGGGGTTCTGAAGAAGTATTTTAAATAAGGGCAGCCTTATTAGAATAGATATGCCAACATGTAGTCTGCTAAAGTGACTGTTGATGCACATGATTCTTTCAAGCTTTCAATTATTAAAAGACATGCAAGAACTTTGATCTTGACACAAGCGCTTATTGTCTATTATTGAATGTTTCAAAAAATAAATTCTGTTGATTGAGAGTGAACATTCTCTTTAGGCTGTTAGACTGTAATTTAGATCAGAACATCCTCAGTTATTCTGATTAAAGAGTATATATGGTATTGACTAAACATTAAAATGGCATCTTGCTTTGCAATCCATTCATAGGAAAAAAATTTATGCCCAACTAGCACTTTTAATTTTGAGAATCTCAAATCATATTCAGAGCATCTGAATATTTCTTCTAGTTGAGTCCTAACTTGTATAGTTCTTACACTCTGTGAACTTTGTCATGAATTTGTCATCAAAAATGGGTGAAGTAAAGCAATTTTTAAAAAAAAAAATTCATGATCTATATTCTCAAACTCCTTGTCTCCATGGCAGCCTATTTACTACCAATTCACAATTAAAATGCTCTCACATTTCCTATTAAATCTAATTCCATTTAAACATTTCTCCTGTGAATTTAGAAAAGCATATTTGATTTGTGAGATTGGGTTATTTAATTATCAATAAAAATAAGGAAAACTAGATTCTTTATAGGTTAGTTCATATTTAAGCATTTCTCAAAATTGCTAAAGTCCTTGTTTTATATTTATTCATTATATTGGGACTGTCATGACAAAACATACCCATTTTTAAAAGTAAAAATATAAATTATTTTACTTAGCATTTCTTTTCCCATAGGTCTCTGCTTGGGGTGGTTATGTGTTTATCATCAACCTTATTCCACTGCACGTATTTGTGTTGTTACTAATGCAGAGATACAGCAAAAGAGTCTACATAGGTAAGTAATTTGACTTTTGAAATATATCAATGAAGAGGTGTTTTATATGCATTCTTTTCATTGAACAGACATTTCTGTTTGATCAATATTACCCATGGAAATGTAAAAGTAATTTTATGTTCATTTTGCTTTTTATATTGGTAAAGAAGTTCACAAGTACTTTGTCATCAACTTTTCCTAGATAAATTTTGTCTAGTTTTTACAGAAATTAGTCTGGTTTTAATATTTGTCAGGCTTCTTTTTCTTAATTTTGGGGAATGGGAATTTTTGTCATGAAAATTATTCACATTTTTCATATCACACTTACTCATATTCAACTTAACTGTAAGAGGTTGACATACTCCAAGTAAATAGTTTAATAAACTTTTGAAAGCCTTTTTTGGTATAACATACAAATATTGAGTCTCTGTTGTCTCTAGAAAATCTTTATTTTCTATACAGGTTTTAAAACAAGTCTTTTGATTATGAGGCTTAGTGATAGATTATGTTTCTCCTTAGGTCTTATTTTCTCTGGTAGAGATATCTTTTATAGGTTGAATGAATCAGAGACAAATTGTGATCTGAAACAAGTGTCTTAGTAAAATAATACATTTCTTTACAATGTTGTTGGAAAACTTTAACACAAATAAAACTTAAGTAGGTTTATTTTTTAAAACAGAGTGTTTTGGCAGTTCCTCAGAGAGCTACCCAGAAATTTCTCTTCCCTGAAAATACTAAACAGTAGTTGGGATCCAGAAAGGAGAATAATTAAACTTTTTAAAAATTTAAATGGCAGCCAAGCACATTAGCTGATACTTATAATCCCAGCATTTGGGAAGCCAAGGTGGGAAAATTACCTAAACTCAGGAGGTCAGAGTCTGTGTTGAGCTATGATCATGCTACTGTACTCCAGCTTGGGTGGAGAGAGACCCTAACTCAAAATAAAAATAAAGTTAAATGACTATAGGGGAGGAACTAAGAGGTTTTTTTGTTTAATTTTTTAAAATTTGGGTTCCTAGAAATTTTTTTTAAATTATATATATTTTTAATTTAAAAATTGTGGGGTACAGTTAAGTGTTAGGTATACAAATATTCATTGTGCAGGTACCCTTGTTGATGGGGCGTGCCCCCCGTTCCCCAGACATACATTGACTACCATTAATCCCACCTCCCTGCCCTTCTCTGCCCCCCCTGCGCCCCCCTGCCGTAGTTTCCCGCCACTGTCAATCCTTTTCTTTTCTTTTTTTTTTTTTTTTTTTGTGTTGGAGTCTCACTCTGTCGCCCAGACTGGAGTGCAGTGTGGCTGCTCCCAGCCACCGCAGCCTTGACCTGCTGGGCTCCGGCGATCCTTCCGCCTCAGGCTTCCAAGTAGCTGGAATTACAGGCATGCGCTACCACGCCCGGCTGATTTTTTGATTTGTTCTAGAGATGAGGTCTCGCCAAATTGCCCAGGCAGGTCTCGAACCCGCGGGCTCAGGCAATCCACTCACCTCAGCCTCCCAAAGGCACGGGATTACAGACTGAGCCACCGAGCCCGGCCAGTCCTTTTCTTATAGTATTAAGGTAGTTGTTCACGGTCCACTTATGAATGAGAACATGTGATACTCAGGTCTTTGTTTCTGTGAAAGATCACTGAGTATTATAAACTCTAATTCCATCCAGATTGCTGTGAATTCATGATTTTGTTCATTTTTATGGCTGCGTAATATTCCATTGTGTATATGTAACACATTTTAATGATGGACAGCACAGTTGCTTCCATGATCTTGCTATTGTGAACAATGCTGTGATAAACATACATGTGCAGGTATCTTTTTTATAGAGTGATTTGAGTTCCTCAGGGTATTTTCTCAGTAGGGGGATTGTGGGGTCATATGGAAAGGCAATTTTTAGAACTTTTAGGAAATGCCACACTGTGTTCCTAGAAATTTAATGGTCAGGGAAATCAAGTAGGGAGAAGATGGAGAAATATACTTTTGTAAAATGCCCGTGAATAAGAAATAAGAGCCAAAGGAGATGCCAGAAGTAGTCAGATAAATACATTGTTAAAGCAGTCAAGGGGAAGTATTTTCTACATAAAAGTTTAAAACAAAAGCAGTGCCTAATTCCCACGGAGATCTCAAAGGATGAGAATTTGAGAAAGATCTTGAATTTGGTAACTAAGATTTTTCTAGTCATTCTAGAAACGCATGCACTGTAGTTGACTCTTGAGAATATTTTTTCTTTTCAGAAGAAAGAAAAAGTGGTTTAGGTTCATATGTGTATATAAATTTGGATTAGTGAATGATTAGTGATGTCTAGTGATGTCTCAGATAATCCTCATGGTGTTCAAATTCTCTGCTCTATCCCCCCCTTTTTAAATTTTAGCCATGTAATTATCTAGGAGTTTTTTTTTATGATTTCTGTTTTGCTTTCATAGGGTTTAATTCTAAATGTATGGAAAGTGATGATATAGAGCCAACTTCTTCAGAGTGTGTCAGGATTTAAGTTCAAGTTCTCCTAACTTAACCCTTTGTACTCGGATGTCCCCTCTGAGTGTTCATCATTAATCTAGTAAACCACTCTGATGTTCCCTCTCAGGGGACATGAAGAGATTGCTGGTGATTACATAGGACAAACTTTATGCAAGTACAAATTTTTCAAAAAATGTTTGTTTCCTTGAAGTTTTTCATTTAAATTGCATGCAAAAATAAATAAGGTGATATGTACTGAGATATGATAAATCAGTTGAGAAGGTTTTCAGGAATCATGAGTGCATGCTTCCACATCTTCAAACAACAGACTGGACAGTATATTACATATTATTAAATGTGGGAGGGAGAAAATGAGACTGCGTTGTCTGCTTGGATAGAAAACCACCAGGTGGAAGATGTCAAATTACTGTTGTACAACATGTATCATTTAACCTGCAATGCATTATCAGTGACTGTTTTGCACGTTAGAAAAATATAAGATATAAAATTTTGATTGTTTTGTCATAAATAAGTTTCCAAAATTCCACTATAAGCCAAATATCATTGCGATAAAATAATTGGTTCCAATGCTACACTATTTAATATGAAGTGATTTTTTAATTATTTTGTAAAACAGTGCAGTCTCTATTTTAAAAAAATACAAAAAATTGGCCGAGTATGTGACACATGCGACTCAGGAGGCGGAAGGATCACCTGAGCCCAGGAGGTCAAGGCTGTGGTGAGCTGTGATCGAACTACTGCACTCCAGCCTGGGTGACAGAGTGAGAACTTGAGACTCAAATAAAAAGAAAAGAAAAGGAAAAGAAATAAGGACTGATAAATGGCAAACTCAGATAATCATATTAACTAAAAGTTTGGTAGTGTTCTTCGTATCAAATTTAATGAATTATTTGAATTTTACCTCTCATGTTATATAAGAGCTGCATTAACTAAATTAGATGAATAATTTAGGCAGAGAGAAGAAATCAGATTTTAACATTGATGAATGCTTTTGAAACAGCTTGTTATTAGTAGTGTCTTTGTTTTCTGTAGAGAGTTAATTTGAATAAGGAGCGTAACAATTATTTTTTATGTTATATCTAAAATATATTTGGGATGATATTTGCTGGGAACCATTATTACAAGAATAAAGTTTTATAGACATAACACATACTACAGTTTTCTGCAAAGTATTATAGGATTATATATCTTGTAAATAAAGAAAAGATAATCCCACTATTGAGTAAATTAAAAGTAAAGCCATGATTGATGGGCATCACATTATACGTCGTAGCTATAAATAGAACCTATCTAATGTGAGATTAACAAAGAAACAAAAAAAATTGCATGTAAAAATTGTGGGATATGAGAGCTGGGAGCTCTGGAATTTGTCTAATTCTGCCTTAGTATTTTTGAGAAAATTAAAGCAAATTAATTAATCATACATCGCAGTGTCTAAAAATAGATTCTATGTTTTGTGCTAGCCATTAAGATACAAAGATGAATAAAAGATAACCTTTCTCTAAGGAGCTTATGTTATATAATGTAACCAATTTTATAGCAAGGGATCAAAAGGGAAATAGGGAGAAGTTTGGGAAAATCAGTTTGTACTTTGAGTTTGACGGAGGTCTTGTAGACTTTCCAGCTAACTATGTCCTTTTGAAAGTTTTGGAGATAAGTCTTGATCTTAAGAGGAGAACACAGTTAGAAACACTTAAAAAGGATGTGTGGTGTTGTAACCATAAATAATAGAGGTATCAAGACATTGAGGGTAAGAATACACACTCCAGAACCAGGCTACCATAATTCAATTCCTAGCCACTTACTACTGTATAACTTGGGACAGGTTGATGTCTATTTATGCCTTAATGTCTTCATGGATCAAACAGTGAAAATAATAGTTCCTATCTCACAATTTGTTAAAGATAAATGAATTAATATATTAAAAGTGTTTATAGGCCAGCCTGGGTGACTCAACATGTAATCCCAGCACTTTAGGAGGCCGAGGCCAGTGGATTGCCTGAGCCTATGGGTTCAAGACCAGCCCGGGCAACTTGGCCAGACCTCATCTCTAGAATAAATCAAATTAACCAAGCATGGTAGCACTCGCCTGTAGTTCCGACTACTTGGAAGGCTGAGGTGGAAGAATTGCCAGAGCCCAGCCACGGCACTTCATCCTGGGCGACAGAGTGAGACTCCAACTCAAAAAAAAAAGTATCTTATTGAGGCTAAAACCAAAAAAAAAAAAAGGGTACTTTTAACTGCTTGCTTCTGTTGCTGATGTTAAAGTTATAAAGGAATAGCCAGAAAAGAGGAAAGAGTTCCAAAGGCTAGGAGAGGTGATTACTGTATAAAGACTGAGGGGTTAAAACCTCTATGTGAATGTGCCTCTTTAAGTGTGTGTGTGTGTGTGTGTAAATAAGCTTTCACTCAACTATTTTTGATTGTGAGAAACATAATGGAGAAATAACACTTGTGTGTTATAAAGTACAAAATCGCAATTAAAACACAACTGGTGAAAGTGAGAATTCGAGGTGAGTGGATTGTCTGAGCCCGCGGGTTTGAGACCTGCCTGGGCAACTTGGCAAGACCTCATCTCTACAATAAATCAAAAATTAGCCGGGTGTGGTAGCGCGTGCCTGTAGTTCCAGCTACTTGGAAGGCTGAGGCAGAAGGATCGCCGGATGGAGCCCAGCAGGTCGAGGCTGCGGTAGCCGGGAGCGGCCACTGCACTCCAATCTGGGTGACAGAGTGAGACTCCAACTCAAAATTTAAAAAAAATAAAAGTGAGAATTCTTACTTGTTTATAATTTTAAAATTTAAGATAACTAAATGTATAAATTTGAAAAAGTCACTTATTATTATGAGGTTTATAGCAAAATCAGCAGCTCCTTTGCCCACATTTTCCTTAACTGACTTGCTTCCTAAAGTCTCAACCCCAGGGACAACCCCTTAAAGCTCTTTCAGTTGCTTCTTGTTTTCTACTTTTAAGATATTAACTTGTTTATCTTTAGCAAATTGTGAAATAGGAACTATTATTATCACTGTTTGATCCATGAGGACATTAAGGCTTAAATAGACATCAATCTGTCCTAAGTTACACAAACTCTTATTTTTCGAGATCTATTTTTTCCAGATTAGGTATCATCTATTGAGCTCCTGTTATTCCTAGTCTTTGAAAATTTAGCTACCATCCATCGATTTCTTTTTATACAAATATGTATATAATGTATACTTACCTATCTGTCTGCTCCTACGTGTATTTATACTAAAGTTTTTTATATAGCAAAACATATGTCTTAGCTGGGCTCTGTGGCTCAGCCTGTAATCCTGCACTTTGGAAGGCTGAGGTGAGTGGATTACCTGAGCCCGTGGGTTAGAGACACCCACCTGGGCAACTTGACGAGATCTCATCTCTACAATAAATCAAAAAAAATTAGCCGGACATGGTAACGCGTGCCTGTAGTTCCAGCTACTTGGAAGGCTGAGGCGGAAGGATCGCTGGAGTCCTTCAGTTTGAGGCTGCGGTGACTGGGAGCATGCCACTGCACTCCAGTCTGGGGGATAGAGTGAGACTCCAACTCAAAAAAAAAAAAAAAAAAAAAACATTTGTCTTTATGGTTTCAGCTTTGTAAAAATTATTCTATAACTCATTCTTTATTATTTTGCATTGTATTTAATACATCTAAATTTTACTGCTACATAATATTTGGGATAACACCATAGTATTTATGTAATTAAGCAAACCATTTTAACTTAAGATACTGAAAGCAACAGGAGTCTTCAATTTTGTATTTGTGGCAGATGAAGTTTTATCAAGACAAGAGATTACTCTTATAGCCTATCATTTAATATTAGAGGTTGCAGTATTGGTTATAAAGTGAGGTTTTTAAAAAATTGTATTCTGTTATAGGAACATGGGGTACAAACAGGGCACATGCAAGTGAAATTTGTGCTTCTAACTGGCCCTCACCCCCCCCCGTAATCACCCAAGTGTCCTTTGTGTTGTCACGTGCCCTCACCCTTCCTCCCTCCCCTAGCAGTGCCCAGTGACTGCTGATCCCTCCCTCGTGCTAACGTGACTAATGCTCAAGGTCCACTTACGAATGAGAACACGAGGCATTCAGTTCTTTGTTTCAGTGGTGGTTCACTCAGTAAGATAGTCTCTAACTCCATCCGATTTGCATGATTTTGTTTTTTATTCCTGTGTAATACTCCACGTTTTCTTTATCCAGTTTATTTTCAATGGGCAATAGGGTTGTTTCCATGTTTTTGCTGTTGTGAATACTGCAGCAATAAACATATGTGTGCAGGTGTCTTTTTTGTAGAACAATTTATGTTCCTCTGGGTATATTCCCAGGAGAGGGATTGCTGATCAATTTTTAGTTATGTTAAGAATTGCCACACTGCTTTCCATAGAGATTGAACTAGTTTGCATTCCCACCAACAGTGTGAGAAGTCTTCCCTTTTCTCTGTACCCCTGCCAGCATCTGTTGTTTTTTGACTTATTAATGATAACCATCCTTACTGGAGTTAAGTGGTATCTCATTGTAGTTTTGATTTGTATTTCTCTGATGATAAGTGAGGCTGAGCATTTTTTCATGTGTGTGTTAGCTACTTGTATGTCATCAAATTTTGAGAAGTGTCTGTCCTTTGTCCATAAAGTGAGTTTTTAGTATGAGTGTTCTAATAGGCATTGAGGCTAGTTAGGATATTTTATAGACTGGTTCATCATACCTAAGGATCCCTTTTATAGCTTTGCCAGTGGGTATTTTAGAGGTTAATAGTGGGTAGGGGAACGTACCTCAAGTGCACATACAAAGGGAAGGCACTGTTGCCTTCTGCCATCTACCCTGTTACTATGACTCATTGTTTAGTTCACAAGGGATTATTAGTCTTCCAATATCTTCTTGTATTAAGACTTGGATATTTAGAGCAAGGATCTTACCTGTGATTTAGCAGTTATCATTGGCTTGATCAAAAAGGCCTTTTTAGTGAGAACAACTGATGCTAGACTCTACTAGCCAGGGAGTAGAAGGGTGAGATAAGGGGCACACAACCATTCATTGGGTACCATGTCTACTGCCAGAGGGAGAGAGAGGGCTTGCTAAAAGCCCAAACCTCATCTGCATGCAGTTTACTTATGTAGCAAATCTTCGTATGTGCCTCACAACTCTAAAATAAAAATTATAAAATAAATAGCCTTTCCCTTAAAAAAAAAAAAAAGAAATACTATTTTATTCCTTATTTGTGCTTTTAATTGACATGAATAACATTGATTAATTGGCCATATTCAGTTTCCCTTTTCATGCAATACTTTTTTTTTTTTTTTTTTG